>NC_079453.1:28821307-29118807 GCF_903798145.1 Danio aesculapii | reverse complement strand
CCACGACACCAGACAAGCAGTGTGAGATTACACAGCAGAGTGAAAGACGGCACGCAGAAAGTAACCTGAGGAACCCATGCAACCAGATGGAAAAGAAAGGAGCTAATATAAGCAGAACTGTTTTTTGGGGGAATCACCCATTTATTCAACAGAAAAATAAAAATTATGCTGCGAAAATTACAATGCATAAGAAAAAAAAAAATGGTTTTCACTGTTTTGAGGATGTTTCCAAAAAATCCCCCCAGTTTTGAGTCTGTAAACGTGTGGAATACAAAGATAAAAAAGCTGTAAAAATCCGAACGATGATTTGAAAAAGCATGTTACATAAATATCAACATATGTACATCTTGCACTTGAAGTGTTGTGGCACTGGTAAATCATGAAGGAGGGTCATCGCCGTGAATGGCCTTATATTTAGCCATTTCTTCGGGAAAAACCTTCCCCAGCTCAGAAATGAGGAGGCTTTTAAATTTCTGGAGGAACAAAAAGAAAACCGCAAAATACTGTAAAGAAAGTAAGATGAAGTTGTTTAGCTTGTAATAATAAAAAATCATTGTTATTCATTTACAGCTGAAACAAAGCAGTAGAACGGTCTGGCATTTTGGAGTATATTAGCTCAGATAGCTTTCAGTATATATAAATATGCAAGTATATTTTCCCAAAGAAATAGATTAGTGTCAATTCATAAGCTCATTAAGAGTCACAAAATAAAAATATTTATTAGATTTATTCTGTTTGGAAAGACAAAAGATGGCCCATTTGCAAAAGAATGATGACTGTAATAATAACTCTTATAACAATGAATACCTAAGCAAAGAAATTAATGATGCCCTTTTGTAACGCACAACTCCTCTGCTGGGACTCCAAAAATAGACAGCCATTGACAGTGATATAAAAACTGAACTCTAGGGGTACGTTTACGAGACAATGTTCTTTCTTTTGCAATCTTGATAAGCACTGAGAGACAATAACTTTTTTAAAAACAGAGACTTTTTAAAAGTTTACTTAAGTAAACCCTCAAAATGCAGTGATCGTGTAAAGAATCTTCTAGAAAAAGTATTTTTACTTTAAAATCATTGTCATGTAAATGTACTAGTATTGGAAATTTTTTTTTTTTTAATTCTGCAATATATATATATATATATATATATATATACACTCACCGGCCACTTTATTAGGTACACCTTACTAGTACCAGGTTGGACCCCTTTTGCCTTCAGAACTGCCTTAATTCTTCATGACATAGATTCAACAAAGAACAGGAAATATTTCTCAGAGATTTTGGCCCATATTGACATGATAGCATCACACAGTTGCTGCAGATTTGTCGACTGCACATCCATGATGCAAATCTCCCGTTCCACCACATCCCAAAGGTGCTTTATTGGATTGACATCTGGTGACTGTGGAGGCCATTTGAGTACAGTGAACTCATTGGCATGTTCAAGAACCAGTCTGAGATGATTCTCACTTTATAACATGGTGCATTATCCTGCTGGAAGTGTTGTTGATGCCAAATTCTGAACCTACTATCCGAATGTTGCAGCAGAAATCGAGACTCATCAGACCAGGCAATGTTTTTCCAATCTTCTATTGTCCTGTTTTGGTAAACCTGTGCGAATTGCAGCCTCAGTTTCCTATTTTTAGCTGTCAGGAGTGGCACCAGGTGTGGTCTTCTGCCGCTGTAGTCCATCCACCTCAAGGTTTGATGTAATGCATACCTTGGTTGTAACGAGTGGTTATTTGAGTTACTGTTGCCTTTGTATTAGCTTGAACCTGTCTGGCATCAACAAGGCATTTGCCCCCACCGAACTGCCACTCACTGGATATTTTCTCTTTTCCAGAACTTTCTCTGTAAACCCCAGAGATGGTTGTGCGTGAAAATGCCAGTAGATCAGCAGTTTCTGAAACACTCAGAAAAGCCAGTCTGGCACCAACAACCATGCTGCATTCAAAGTTGCTTAAATCACCTTTCTTCCCCATTCTGATGCTCAGTTTGAACGGCAGCAGATCGTCTTGACCATGTCTACATCATTATATGCGTTGAGTTGCTACCATGTGATTGGCTCATTAGAAACTTGCATTAATGAGCAGTTGGACAGGTGTACCTAATAAAGTGGCTGGTAAGCGTATACATATATTGCAAAATGAATACAATTGCACTAGATAATAAACTGAGATATTTACTCGAATAAATATTTTGGAAAGAATTTATAATTTCAGATTGATCAGGATGATCCTGTAGATCTGCATAAAATGTAATAAACATTCTACAAGCATAGATAAAATCAAAAAAGAAAAAGATATCCATTAAATAGCATTTTAACGTTTTTTCTAAGGAGTCTACCAGTATTCAGGTATCTAGTAATTGAATAATCAAATGTAAACTGATACTGCATGGTCTTTTTATTGTAAACAAGTCAATAAAATTTGACTTTATTTACAAATGGTACAATTTTTTTGATTGAAAGCTTTTAAAATCCTCATACAAAAACACTTGCGAAATGATCAATAATAATCCAGACTCAACATTGCATATTCTGTGATGTGACTACTGCGAATGATCATATTGTGATATCGATGCTGAAACTATAAATTGTGCAGCCCTTAAACGCACTCTGAATGACAAAGCTGAACCAATACTCACAGTCAAGGTGTCAATCTTTCCTTTGACTTGTTCATTTTTAGCCAACGCTCTCTCCAAGCACTCCTTGGTGTAGAGCTGAGGGTTACGACCCTGATCAATATACCTGCAGGCAAAGGAAAATACATCAATAATCAATAACAGTTATTTACGTTTTTGCACAGATGTGACATCTAATCTTTTTTGAGCAGTTTGGTATTTTAATATTTGAGAATGAGGATAACTGTAAAAGATCTGACGACCATTTGTAATTATTTTTCATATGTTTTTTACAGTTAAGGGCATTTAAAGTACACTACCGGTCAAAAGTTTGGCATCAGTTTTTTTATTTATGTTTTTTTTAAAGAGAATGATTCTGTTTATCAAGGTGGCATTTATTAAACTTAAAAAAAAATTAATTGTTAAATATTTATAACAATTTTAAATAACTGCTTTCTTATCATATGTAGTTTCAAATTAAAGTATTACTCCAGACAATATTGCTTTTATTACTATTACCAATAATAATATTAATGTCAATACTACTACTAACAATAATAATAATTAATATTAGAGTGATTTCTGAAGGATCATGTGACTGAAGACTGGAGTAATGAAGCTGAAAATTCATCTTTAAAATCACTGGAATAAATGATTAAATTAAACTATAAACTACTTTTGAACAGTTATTTTATAATGCAATAACATTTCACAATTTTACAATTTGTAATGTATTTTTGATGAAATAAATGCGGCTTTGGTGAGCAGGAGAAGCTTATTTTAAAACATTTAAAAATCCTACTGAGCCCAAACATTTAACCAGTAGTGTATAGACCATTTTGAGGGATGTAAACAAAAACAATGGTCCCAACGTATTTCTTGTTTTACATTTTTTATTTCTATAGCATCCGAGAATCCAAAAAGAGCCACAAATTGATAATTAAAGTTATGATAGCTGTTTTAGCATTAAGTTATGATTGAATTGCCTCCTGTTACAGTTATGAAATAGTTTGATAACAAGCAGGAAATGTTCATGTGACATGACCACATTGAAATGGTCTATATATACACACATTATTAAATGCAATACTCACTCGAACACTTCCAAAGGTACGTTGATATCATGAAGCTGCTGTCGACATTTCTCAATATCCTGAAGTCCTGTGATCATAAAGTTCCTGAAAAATAAATAACCAAGTCATTTACTTTCCAACTAAATGAGGTAATAATACTAGTGATGAGCCAGCAAATGCAACAGCATAAACGTCACCCTTATTTGCTAGTAATTCTTTGATAAAATCCAACACAAGGGTTTGCGTTAGTAATATATAACATTGTGATTTCAACTCACAGTTTCTGGTTGAGTCCTGTTTGACTGCTGGGTTGGAAGTCGCTGACGATAATTCCGAGCTGTCGTATGTTTTCGACGAATTTTTCGAGGTGCTCCTCGAGGTTATCGAACTTCTCCGCCATGGCGAGGTGAATTTAACGTAAATTTTAACGTACGGTCGACTAAATCAGAATAAAACCGTATAATTATTGACAAAAGATGGTCATCCGCTCACGTAACGTAGCTCCCATGACAGCAAAGTGCTTTCCGGCTGCCTTCCACCCAATAGTGTGCGAGAATAGACTGTCACCCTGGTAACAGAGCTTTCGTTGTGCTGTAAAGCATTTCAAAATGCTGCAAAGCCACTGTTGTAAAACGTTCTGGAAAGCATCGTAAAGAAACATTATGGTGTTGAAACCATAGTGGGCGAGACGATATTAATTTAGAATGTAAAACAAAACAACTTATAGGCAATAAAATCCATTAGCTGATGCCACGCTCTGCTTGTGCACTGACTTGTGCAATGCAACGTTTAAAAAAAGGTGGTGTATTGATTTATTGCCAGCTGATGAATCGGAAGCTTAACCCCTTCCTCACAAACACAGGGCAAATACGCTTTATTTATTTATTTATTTACTTACTTACTTACTTACTTACTTACTTACTTACTTACTTACTTACTTACTTACTTACTTACTTACTTACTTACTTACTTACTTACTTACTTACTTACTTACTGTAATTTGGTTACAAGTTACATTTCAGTTTTTCTCAGTGGCTTTGGTCCATTTCTCAGATCAGAATTGAAATTCTCAAAACTACCTGTTCAATCTTCACATCATCGTGTCACTTGTGCACATCAGAAAAGTAGTTTCTCATTCCTTTGAACAAGTTGCGAATGCTTTTGTACATCCACGCAATGATTATGTGCAATTCTCTGCTCTTTCCTACATTATAAGTCTTAGCATGAAAAATGGCTGAACAAGTTGTCATAATATTTTATCATAATGCATTTTTCTATACATTTCCAATAGACTTCTTTTTTGTAAATCTGTCTACGACTGGTAAATTTCTTCCAGGTAAATCTTGACTTTTTCTAATGAAGGTGCATCTCAAAGAAGATTCCTATGTACGTTTGCAGTGCTATCTTTTCCATTCTGTGTCACAATGACATGATCTGTTAACAAATTACAGTACAAAGAGCAAAAAATAAATAAAAAAACAGCCATATTTTATATCAGAAGACCCCTCCAGAGTACACTGTTATATTGACAACATGTAATTTGTCTTATCCATACAGAATGACACAAGGACTTTTAATTCTGATGGCACTGACACATTCATTGACAATAAGGGTTTTGAGTTGGAGATTTTGGCTTTTGCATATAATCCATGGTGTTTTGCTATTTGTATGCGTTGTTTTGAGAAATGCACTTAACCTGTCAAATTCAGAATATGAAGAGTTCAAAAACAAAAACCCGTCTGAAAAAGTGCTGTCTGAAATTCCCATAGAAAATTAGCCTTTTCCTCAAACTCCTGTCAAGTGATTTCGTTTTAAAGACCATAAAAAGGACGTATTCTTTGCCATAAAATTGAAATGACTGAACTTACACTGAGGAGCCTGATAAAAATGTTAATTTTTGAAGAAAATTTCAGACGGCATTTAGAGGTTTTTGCATCTGAACTCTTCATATATCAACTACAGCGCTGGGACTCCATGGAGTAATTTCCTAAAATAATCAATTCTAATGTGTGAAGAATCTAGGGTTATTCCAAAGTTCAGAATTGATTCCACAAAGGGGAATAGAGTCCTCTTTCAGTTTTATTTTAGGTTTCAACTAACATGCTAATAATTAATAGATAGGCTTACATTTCTGAGAATGAATTTGGATGATCTGCTTCAATGAACTGGTTCAAATAACCATGTCAGCAGTTCACTTTTACCATGTATAATTTCTAACAGCTGGTAAGTCGTTCTGAAAAATCTAAAACTATGTAAACTATGTGTACTGCTGATTATTACCTTTCATTTGGTGTTTGTTGAATTCAATTTGTTTGTATGCACACATTGATACACAAATGGTTTTTGTTATGTACCTTATACAGGTACATAATACCTTATACAGGTTTTTGAGCTCCACTCAATATATAAAAGATAACAGATGCACTACATGAAGGGTTTTTATATTTTAATCCACCTTTTCTTTTTCCCACATCGAAATACTCTTAAAAGTCTCTGAATATGTCCATAATGATTCCAGAACTAGGAATCAGACATTTTTGGGACTCGAATAGCCCTACTCCATTGTCTCCTTTAATTGAGTTTTTTTTAACTACCTTACAACTCCACACAATATTTGACGTTTTAGTTTCCATGGCAACATGACAAGCTTCAAAAAAGTATTTTTCAATTTGTAATTTTGACTTGAAAATCTGGCAGTTACATTGTTATAAACCTGTTATAAATTATGTTCGGAAAGGTACTCCCAGGAGCACGGAAATAACGGGTTAATAACCATTATTATTTTATTTATCTCATCCACCAGTATCCATACCAGCTCCTCCTCCTATTACAGGATAGGCTGGTGGGAGTGCCTCACAGCCATTGCCAGTCTCTAATTGGACGGCTTGGAAGTCAATCACATAGCTGTAGTCACTCCAGCGAACGGTGATCAGGTCAAGGGCGGGATTTGTTGGAATACTGGTGTGAAGAAAAAAAAATAACTCGTGCAGGACCCTCGATTACTCATTCCGTCCAGGTACAGCGGAAGCCAACCGACCTGAGGTGCTCGGCTCCCGTTATTCTCGTGTGCATGCGACAGATATCGGTTGACTTCGAGCGACGCTTCCGTGCCTCCTGCATCAGCCGCGGCTGTGCTTCATAGGGAATTATAGCAGCAGGAATGCGCATTAAATGATCGCTCTTATGTTTCAGTGCACTCGCGCAGGGGAAATGATGCATTGAGGACCGGCTGCTTTGCGGGCGTTTATCTTCAGAGCTTCATTACATCCACCTCGAACGGCGAACCTATACAATGGCTACTCTTTTGCGCAAAATCGGACTCATTCGGCTGCACGACCGAGACACAGAGGACCCGAAGCATCACCACCAGGGCTCTTTGAAAGGGACTAAAGGCAACCAGAAAAACAACAACACGAAGCACTGCAACACCAGCAACGAGACCAACAACATCCTCAGCACGCCCGAAATCAAAGCCAGGCGCTTCGACGTGTCCGGCAAGGACAAACCAGTCGTCAAACAGGACAAACCGATCAAGGACACGAAAGAGAAGCAGCAAACGGCGGGCAGCAAGGCGACGAGCGGCTCCGTGATGCTCCCGCCGGCGGCGAACCGACAACACTGCACCCAGGTGCGGACGCGGAGGCTGATGAAGGAGCTCCAGGAGATTCGTCGGCTCGGCGACAGCTTCATCACGGTGGAGCTGGCGGACGATAACCTCTTTGACTGGAATGTCAAGCTGCATCAGGTGGACAAGGACTCTGCGCTATGGCAGGACATGAAGGAGACCAACACCGAGTTCATACTGCTGAATGTCACCTTCCCCGACAATTTCCCCTTCTCTCCTCCGTTCATGCGCGTCCTCACGCCGCGGCTGGAGAACGGATACGTGCTGGACGGAGGCGCGATCTGCATGGAGTTATTAACGCCCCGCGGCTGGTCGAGCGCATACACCGTCGAGGCCGTGATGAGGCAGTTTGCTGCCAGTCTGGTGAAAGGACAGGTGAGGATGGGTTATTGCCATAGCAGCATTGCTTTCCTCACATCTCATGTTTCTTGAAGCCATCCTCCATTTTGGCATCGTCGTACAGGTGAATCGCATGAAGTCATTAAATACGAGTCCATATGATAATGCCAGTTACATGTACACTGCGCGTGAATGTTATAACACCGTGAACATACTCACCTTCATTTTGCCCCAAATATGGTTTATGTTTTGTATAAAAATCGATCAAATGAGATCATTGCATCTTTTACCATGCAATGAAGGTAAAAATGGTGGCTGAAGCTGGTGTGTGCGTGTGTGTGTTCCATTATTTTGGAACAACATGGGGTCGAATTGTCATTTATGGATGACTTGTCTTCAGCAAAAAACCTTGTTCATTTATACAAAAACAAAAAAAAGGTTCCTAATTGCCATTTCTGCTTCCACGAAGAACCACTTACATGTAAGGATAATTACAATTCTATAAAGTGGAAACATTTTCTTATCATGTTCTTCACACTATGAAAAATGGTTTAACTATTAAGAATTGGTCAGGGAAAGGTTCCTTAAGGGAACAAAAATGGTTCTTCTATAGCATCACTGTGAAAACGCTTTCATGGAACCTTTATTTTAAGTTGGCTGTTTATTGGAGATCGTGGACATCCTTGATGTGCCATTAGAGGTTCTTCTGGTCAGCGTATTGGCATCATCCATTAACTTAGCAAAGCAAAGTCCTATTGAGTATATTAAAGCACTGGTACACATGGGGTTTTGTAAAGTACCAAAGAAAAATCTTTTTGCATTGCAATAGCAGGCAGTATATCCTATTGAAAAATTGTAGCCAAAACATTGGTTTCATGATGATGTTATATAGGTTATTTCAAATAAATGTGCAAAATAAGGATTCTGTATTATTTTTATGGTCAGTTTGTAACCATACTGTCCTACAGAATCACATTTTTGAGATCTGCAAGGCAAAATGCTCCAGAAATGGTTCTGCTATTGTTACAAGCCATAATCTACTGCTATTTCTAACCACTTTTCTTAAGAGTATATTGCAGTCTGGATCTTGACTAGTAATGTGATTAGATGGGCTCTGTAGATGGATCACATCGGTCATTAAGATAGTCCTGTTCTAAGGATGATTGCGAAGACCAGCGTGGGTCATGGGAATGGATGAGAATCCTTAATGAAGCTAGAGACTGGCCATTAACCCTCAGCTGTAAATCTGAGAGAAAAGACCTGTTCATCTACCCTTACCTCAACCTGTCAAGAGCTCTTAAATGCTAAATTCATGATGAGCCTGAGGCAGTGGTGACTAGATAACCATTTTTCCCCCAAATGACCCAAAGCACTCTGGGGTAATTACCATTTTAGCTGCTGCTGACACAACAGACCCCCAATTAATATGCAGCTATTGTATTATAAGAGGAAATGCCAGGCCACATTTTGCTGCAGAGCATTCATGGTTTATTGCCTTTGGTTATAATACTTTTAAAACGAATAATTCCTCTCTTATTCGTTTAATTGTTTATTAAAAATGCTCCTTTTGATTCTGTAAGGACATGATGTGCTTTGACAGTCATTTAAATGGCACTTTTTATTTTTTGAAAATTTAGCTTCAGTTTTCAAAGATTTTTCTCCAGGCAGTCTGAAAAAAAAATAAAAATCAATCTAACTGTATTAGACATTTACCAAGATGTCGTAAATTGGAAATAAAAGGAACTGTCAGGTGTCATTAAGCCTCCTATTTAGAGTCTAATTCACCTGCATTTTTAATGATCACCAACAATATTCCTGCCTTTGTTGAATTTACATACCATGTCCTTTTTGCCTTGATACGATAAGCTGCATCAAACAGGCGTACGCTTCATGTGATGCTATGATGCAAAGAGCAACACTGGCACATGTTGGTTACATAATCCCTACCGTCTGTGGTGTCCCAGAATTCACAGAGGCCGAGCACGACCATTGACTGATCTCCATTCACAGGATTACCCATCAGGCATTACACACGGGTACAGCGCAGTGCTCGATACGCACCAAACCAAAATAGCGCAGGGAGACATGGGTGATGCCGCTAGCATGCTGCAGGGAAAACGCTGATGTGAATAACCTGGATTAACATTGACGCGGCTCCCTCCACCGATGGCTCTCAAGCGTGAGAGAAACGATTTCCGAGAGAGACCGTAAACACAATAAAGCTTAATTAAGGCTCCATTGGTTCCTTTTAATCCAAAAATCACAGGCTATTCTGAGGGGATAAGGCAGGCTCTTCTCGATTGAGCACACACGGTTACTTCTGGGCCATTAGATCTCATCCTGACTGATAGAGCCTGAGGGAAGAGCCGGCTATTTCGGTCTCTCTGTCCCTGCTGTCTTACATCAGCACTGGCACTAGACTGACCTCAGTCCTGGGGCATCTGAAAGCACATCCTTTTTGCTCATTTAGTGGATGCTGGGTTCTTGAGATCTCATACGTAGCCTGTAGTGGCATATTTACACGCTGGTCCTTTGCATGCTGAGCCCACAGAAGTTCAACCCAAGAGATTTTAATGCTGCTTGGACGTCCTGTTCTATTGGAAAGTACATTCTGCCTATAACATCTCTCTGTTTAAAAAAAACAACAGCAACATATTAAAAGAACACTCCACCTTTTTTTGGAAATAGGCATATTTTACAACCCCCCTTGAGTTAAACAGTTGAGTTTTAACATTTTTGAATCCATTCAGCCAATCTTTGGGTCTTTTAACTTAGCTTAGCATAATTCATTGGATCTAATTAGACCATTAGTTCAAGAGTTCAGATATTTTTTCTATACACATTTTTTTTTTTCAGCGAGATGCTAATGGTCTAATCTGATTCAATGATTTATGCTAAGCTAAGCTAAAATGTTCCTGCCAGACACTGAGATTGCAAAAATTGTAAACCTCAACTGTTTAACTCTAGGTGACTTGTAAAATTAGCCCGTTTACAAAAAAGTTTAGTGTTTCTTTAAGTTATTAAAGGGGCTATATTTAGAATTCAAAGCCCCTTGGTTTTTGTAGTAGGGCTGCACGATATTGAAAAAATCAAACATTGCAATATTTATTTATTCTGTATATATTGTATATTATTATATATTGCAATATTAATTCAATTTAACCAGATGAATTGAATAACTATTTGGGAAGAATTTAGATTTTAGATCGATTGGGGAGTGCATAAAATATTATAAACAATTTACAAGCGGAGATATAATTCAATAAAGAAAAAAATACGACAGAGATATTAATGCAGCTTGGACATACTTTTTTGTTGGAAAGAACATTCTGCCTATAACATCTCTGTGTTTAAAAAAAACCCCAACATATTAAAGGAACACTCCACTTATTTTACAACCCCTCTCGACTTAAACAGTTGAGTTTTAACATTTTTGAATCCATTCAGCTAATCTCTGGGTCTTTTAACTTAGTTTAGCATAATTCATTGGATCCATTAGCATCTCACTTGATTTATTAAAAAAATTCCTCATAAAGCTTATTTTTTTGAGCAAGATGCTAATGGTCTAATCCGATTCAATGATTTATGCTAAGCTATGCTAAAATGTTCCCGCCAGACTCTGAGATTGGCAGAATGGATTCAGAAATTGTAAAACTCAACTGTTTAACTCTAGGTCACTTGTAAAGTGAGCCTATTTACAAAAAAGTGTAATGTTTCTTTAAGTTATTAAAGGGGCTATATTTAGAAATCAAAGCCCCTTGTTATTTGTAGTAGAGCTGCACGATATTGGAAAAATCTAACATCACAATATTTATTTATTCTGCGATATATATTGTGATATTAATACAATTTCACCAGATGAATTGAATAACTATTTGGGAAGAATTTAGACTTTTAGATTGATCAGGATGATTAGGCGAGTGCATAAAATATTATAAACAATCTACAAGCATAGATAAATTCAATGTAGAAAAGATATGAATTAAATAAAACAGCGTTTTATTGTTTTCCTGAGGAGTCGAACTGTATTCAAGTATACAGTAATTGAATAATCAAATGTAAAATAATACTGCATAGTCTTTGTTTTATATATAATTCAATAAAATTAATTACCAACTGTTAAAAAGCTACAAATCTTACAATTCGTTATGCCTGAATGCTTTTAAACCCCTCACACAGTCACAGGCCTCAAAAAACACTTGCAAAATGATACATTCATGATCATTCAGACTCAACATATACTAGCGATGTGACTATTGCGAATGATCACATTGCTATATCGATGCTGAAATTATATATGGTGCAGCCCTAATTTGTAGATATTAAAATGACACTGTTGGGATAGTTTGATTATATTTGTTTTTTTAATTGGATCCCTTGTCTTTATATGACATATGGACAGTACAAAACAGCTCTTACTGTATTATCCTGAACAGTATAATTAATTTAGGTATTAAAGAATTAGATATTACAGAGTGTGCATAAATGCCACTCCTTTTTGATATTCCTGACAAAAGCTTCTGGAGACCTTTACATAAAAATCATTCTACAGGCTTTTATACAATAAATAATATATGAAGTCGGTGAAGGTCTCTTTTTTTGCTTTATTACAAGCTGTTCTTAAAAAGTGATGATCTTTCTTACATATAGCACATGAAGGATGTCTATGCCTGTTACTGTCGCATCAATCCTTCTATTCATTTGTAAGGTCAATCCTGATTGTTGGCTGGCCTTTCGAGCATGCCAAATGAAAAATAAAAGTTTCTCTTGTCCTTAACACACTGGCTGTGCTCAGAACAGGCCTTAGGGATTCATGAGTCAGGGAGGTATTTTCTCTAAATACCTTTTATCTTTGCCATACAAGTGCCTTGGATGACCCACTATAATTTGCTTAATCTACAAAGAATAGAAATACCAAATTTAAGTCAACACCTAGGTCCAAATACACAGTGTTTCTTTTGCATGTCACTAGTTTTGTTGTACAAAATTCATGCACAGGTCTTTTCTAAATAAAATGCTTTTATTGTAATCCTTAAAAATGCAAGGTCCAATCCTCCTAATTAAAAAAGTAATTATAAAAAATGTGGTATAATATTAACTTTTCATGATTCAATCAATTAGGGATTAATTTTGTAAAAAAATAAAATGTAAAATAAGCTGTTAAAGAGGGACTTTTCAATATGGTTCATAAATAAAAATGGATAAATTTTGCATTTGGCCATTAAGTCACACAACAACTTAAAAAATACACTGTTATTGTCCCACATTTGTGTGTGTGTGTGTGTGTGTGCACATTTTGTGATATTTCAGGACGCAAATGTCTATAATGACATGGGTATGACAGGTATTATAAGATGGTGGTAAATTATGAGGACATTGCTAATGTTCTCATTTCTCAAATAGCTTATAATCACTTATAGCACAGAATTAGTTTTTTCCCCTCTAAATGTAAAAGTGTAAAGTTTCCTGTGAGGGTTGGCTTTAGGGACAGGGATGGGGTAAGGCAATGGAAAATACTGTTTGTACAGTATCAAAACAATTGAAAACCTATGTAATGTCCCCACAATTCACAAAAACAAACCTATGTGAGAGACATTTTCCAGTTGGATACATATATCTGATAACCTAAAATTGGCTTCATTGGTTTTTGCACATTTTCTTTTATGTAATTTCTGATGGGTTCACAAACAGGCAGACATCTTGAGACATTAGCAAAGGGCATGGCATTTCTGCCTCTTTTCATACTTTGAAACCATCACTTCAGGGGAAGAACTCGTTTTTTTTACTGCGGGATGCCGCAATCCTGCATGCATCATTGCATCATATCTATTCCCATTATCCTTTACCAGCGATCAAAATAGCTGAACCTGGTGTTAAAATGCTCTTGAAGCTTGTTTAAATAATTCATCCTGAGGTTTTATCAAGCACAGTCTCTTGATTTACTGTGTCTTCAAAGCTCAGCGCAGTCGGCTTTGAAATTGAAAATTAGAAAACCTCTGAAAATGGAGGACCAGAACCATTTAATCATTTCCATCCATCATTCGCACATCTTCATCTGCATGTCAGTTACATAATTTATGACAACACTCAAGAAAACAGGTAAATCAATTTAATGTCACAATACACCTACATGCTTTTACTCAACTTTGACTTCTTAAACAGAGGTTGATTTTGATGGGTTGAATAAAGCTTCTTTGATTGTTTATAGCAATCCTCAGATGACTTTTTAGAAATGGCTCACTTATAAACCGTTTTTTAAACATTCAATTGGATGAACACTCAACTTTTTTGGAAATAGACTTATTTTGAATTTATTCAGCCAATGTCCAGGTTTGGCAGAAGAAATGTTAGCTTAGCTTAGCATGAATCATTGAATCAGATTAGACCATTAGCATCTCATTAAAAAAAAAAAGTATTGAAATAGTAATGAAGGGATTTTGCTGTCATACCATGGCTGTGGCAGCCTTAATGATATTAGGCAGTGCAGTTATTTGTAGATTCTGCATAAATATTACATTTTTTATAGCATTATTGCTTTTAATTTTTCATCTGTTTTCATACTCAACGTAACTAATGAAGAGTCAAGCTTTAAATAGGAAAATTATCAAAACTTTTTAATTTGGAGCGGGATGCTGATGGTCTAATGCAATCCAATCGTGTATGCTAAGCTAAGCTTAAAGTGCTACTGCCAGACCCCAAAAAATGGCTTAATGGATTCAAAAATGCTAAAGCTCAACAGTTTAAATCCATGAGAGTTGTAAAATTTACCTATTTCCAAAACACTCTTTTATTACACTCTTCAGAATTTAAACCTACAAACTTTTACAAAAGTTGTTTGCTCATAGAACTGGTCTGTATATTATTTTAACATAATTACCCATTAAGTTATTAGGATAGAAAGTATATTTGGTAATTGAATGTTGAATGATGTACAATCTATTACAATTGTGAAATTCCCTTTTACACTGCACATTTTCCAAAGTTTTGGAATGTGAATGAATTGTCAAGAAGAAATTGACATTTTAATGGTTGCGTGTTTAGGATAGACCTATAGAGAAGCTAAAAGCACTGAGTCAAGAGTCATTCAGGTTAAACAAATTCTAATGTACTCAAGGCTTTAAAAAAGTTTGGAGTGCTTCTTTAAAGCCGACATGAAATGGAAGATAAGATCCGTCTATGGATCTAGTTACTAATTTCATTATCTAACATTAAAGTGGTGACTCTGTGATTAGCATTGTGGCCTCACAGCAAGAAGGTCGCTGATTCGAGGCCCATCTGGGTCAGTTGGCATTTCTGTGTGGAGTTTGCATGTCTTCCCGTGTTTGCGTGGGTTTCCTCTAGGTGCTCCGGTTTCTCCCACAGTCCAAAGACACGTGTATAGGTGAATTGAATAAACAAAATTGGCCATAGTGTATGAGTGTTTGCATATGAAAGTGTACAGATGTTTCCCAGTACTGTGTAAAACATATGCTGGGTAAAGTTGGCAGTTCATTCCGTTGTGGCGACCTCTGATGAATAAAGGGACTAAGCTGAAGAAAAAATGAATGAATGAATGAACAAATGTTCATGTTAGTAAATACATTAACTAATACAATCTTATTGTAAAATTGTAAATATTCAGCAATTTGTTGTATGCTCATAAGTATTAAGCCACATTTACAACAAAGATAATAACCATCATATTAAATCTAATAGTTCTGAGAATTGTTCTAAAGATTTAATAGAGTGTAATGAAAGTATTCACTGATGGTCAGGATGTACCCGGATGCACCTGTGTTACTAGTTTCAGCAGTTGTTGTCTCGGAATAACATACCTTGAAATGTCGGGACTGACCAATCATAATCAAGTATTCCAGACAGCTGTGTAATAGTTAAAAGTAATCACTCTTGGTGTCAACAAGCCATTATACAATATGCTTTGATGTCTCTTCTAACAACTCTATTTCCGTTATTCCATTATTAATTCATTTTGGTATTCACTTAACTAGTAGAAAGTATTAAGTCTTTCAAACATTGTGTTTTCTCTGTAGGGTCGCATCTGCAGGAAAGCAGGCAAGTCTAAGAAGGCCTTTAGTCGCAAGGAAGCTGAAGCAACCTTTAAGAGTCTTGTCAAGACCCATGAGAAGTACGGCTGGGTCTCTCCTCCCGTGTCCGACGGCTGATGTCAGCATCTTCGATGGCAATCCCGACATGGCGTTTTTCAGTTGGGTTTTCTTCTTTTTCATCATCAAACTTAACTACGACAAAAAAACAAAACAAAAACAACAACAAAAGCTAGCGCGTCATATCTCACACATCAACGTGGCACATTCAGCATCATTCCGTCCTTCACTCTTCTTCATCGAGGTGCCATGGACCGAACACTCGCTGCGACATCACAATTACTCATGAGTGGCCGTCACTGCAGCTACATACAGCTAAAGACTCCGGATACGACTGAGGCTCCAAGCTAAATTAAATGTGCACCAATCCTCCCTCTATATACTGTCTGTCTGTCTTGCTTCTTTTCTCCACCATCTATCCCTCGTTCTTTTAATAGCTGACAATGACTTGCGCTGAACAGCATCAGACCTGCCTCCCATTTACATGCAAATGACTTTGTTAACACTTAATAGATAAGCAGATCATCACACTACATTCGAGGTTCAGTTTTGCTGGTTTCCTCCTCATTGGCTGTGCTGTTTTTCACGGTTGGATGCAACTTGATGATTGTAATTTATGTAGAGCTGTGCTCTTTCTTTTCCTCTGTGCGCGTGGCGAAATTTAGACATCACTGTGTTGCGTAGATGGTGATTGATTTCCAATGGAGAAAAAAAAAATACTCTAGGGCTTTGTTCAGACAGGCAGCAAATATCTGATTTTTTAGGCATATCCCATTCAAATTCAATTACAGTTTTGAACGCTGAACTGAAGAAAAATTCACATCAATGTGGTTTAAAATTTTAAGATCCAAATCAATTTTCAGTTCATTTCTCCTCACATAGCAAACCATGTGACTGTGTAAATGAGTGCACAAGTCAGCAGTATATGCATGGATGCGTAAAAATGCCTCTTGCGAGTCTAGCACCACCACATGATAGACACGAGCAGAGGAAAAATTCCCAGTTTTCCATCCTCTCGTTCCACATTGACAGCTGCTCTTGGTTGTCTGGCGTCGCACTGGATTTCCACAACACAGTCTGAACAAACACCAGATTTCATCACTTACAAAATGGCAGACTCTCAATCCAAAAATTGGATTGACGTGCAAGCCTTCGTCGCTAATACAGAGGTCCAAGATTTTAAAAAACAAAACAAACAAAAAAAGGCATAAACCACCTCTGTTGATTTGTTTTATTATTTGTTTTCGGAGAAGACCAAAAGCTCTTAATTCTAATGGTTTAGATACCAGATGGCATTAGTGAATGTCAGCGTCCCAGTGGGATCTTGGCATTGGCGAGAGATAGAGAGAGGCATGTGACAGACATGGTGATGTTTGCGTTCACCATGGCATCAGTCCCTACAGAGCTCTGAACAACAGGACATTGCCGACCAAGCAGACCCAACCTCATGTTAGAATATTGCAGTATCTTAGTACCTTCACACACCGATGCTCCAAACATGATCAAAAATTAATTGTGTTGATTCGCTTGTACTATTTGGGCTCGTCATCGATCGATATGCTTGTGGTTGCGGGCCTGATTCCTCCACCCTGCACTGACTCTGCATCACTGTGCCGTGTGCTTGATCAATACTATACTAGAACATCGGTAAACAGGACAAAATGGCTGACAGCACGGGATGCAAGATCTCACGGCTGCGTAAATCAGCGCGCGAAGCTCCGTTATGACTTT
This sequence comes from Danio aesculapii, assembly GCF_903798145.1. Classification (NCBI taxonomy): domain Eukaryota; kingdom Metazoa; phylum Chordata; class Actinopteri; order Cypriniformes; family Danionidae; genus Danio; species Danio aesculapii. The sequence continues at coordinate 29,101,314 of NC_079453.1, read as the reverse complement.
GACAAGAGGCAGATGAAGAAGGACAGAGGTGAAGAGAGAGACGCTGAGGGGGCGATTCCTTTGTTCAGGAACCTTGAGGAATGAGGGCGGCTCGTTTAGTTGCCTGATTGATGCTCTCCGAGAGACACAGCTCCACGCCTTGATGTTTATTGACTTCTCCTTCAAATGTCAGCGTGAATCTGGAACAGCTCGACTGCATCTTGTGAGCGGTGAGATGCAGAAGAAGCTCTGTTTGTTTTAGATCCCACCCTACCCATGGTGCTCTCCACACGGTGTGTTTGTGAAATACAAATGTAGTCGAGGAGTCGAAATTATATAAGGCCTGTTAGAGGAGGAATTTGCACAAAAATGTTCATTCTGTCAGAAACGTTTCTTAAACGTAGTGCTGTTTCAAGTGTGTATGGCTATCTTTAGTCATTGAAACGCAATTGGAAAAGTGTGTAGTGGCTGCTCTTTTTCCATTAAATTGTCATTCTCAATTGTCAGTCTTTTCTGAAGGCATATGAGTATTTAATATGAGGAAAGATCTAAATTTAAAGGGGTGTTTACATAACACTAAACTAAAAACTGAAAATATTTTCTGTATTTTGGCCATTTCTGAAAATGCAAACAAATTTTTTATCATCTAAACCAGTGTTTCTCAACCATGGTCCTGGAGGACCACCAACACTGCATGTTTTAGATGTCTTCTTTGTCTGTCGCACCCATTACTGGTCTTTCAGTCTCTGCTAATGAACTGATGATCTGGATCAGGTGTGTTTGGTTAAAGAGACATGTAAAATATGCAGAGCTGGTGGTCCTCAAGGAACGTGGTTGAGAAACACTTATCTAAACTACGAAAATAAAAATTTGCTAAACCTACGGTGGCCGAGAGAGCTTAACGTGCTGCAATTTAAGAAAACTCGTGCTATTACAAAAAACGCCAGCGAATTGAGAAAAGATCTTCATCAGTTCATCAGCAAATCGTCACAATGTAAACACATTTTTAAAAAAAACACTGCATTTTCACACAACGCAAACAATTAATAAAACGCTCTGCATTTTCACACAATGCAAACATTTAACAAAAACTCGCTGCATTTTCTCACAACATAACTGAAATGCTTCAAGGAGACCCTAAAACATGACAGACCCTGCTATTTATGGTATGGTTATTTAGGCTAATAAATTCTAAAGAAACGGGAATCAGGATATTAAAATAAACAAGCAAAAACTCACCCTTCAAAGATCACATACGCCCGATTCACATGGGCCAACGCTTGACAGAGGGCGTGTCTGAAATTGAGGATGATGTGATCGTGATAGCAGCGTCAGCCAATGAAATTAGTCCACAATCAACATGGCTAAGCTGGTGTATTTGCATAAAGCAATCTGATTGGCTGACGCGTCCGTTGGCTCTTGAAAAGTTGAGAAGTTCCCAATTTCTGCAGCGAGCAACGCCACTGAAGCGGCGCCGACGGATCCACAATGCAGTTCGGCAACGCCTGATGTCACCTATTCAAAGTGAATGGGAAGCGTTGACACTGACACCTCGTGTGAATGAGGTGTTACAACTTCACTGAGCAATAGTTATGGCACAGCGGCATTTGTCACGTTTTTGGGTCCTTTTGAATCATTTCCGTTGTGTTCCGTTCTTTTTGTGTTGTGAGAAAATGCAGCGTTTTTTGTAAATTGTTTTCATTGTGGGAATACATTGAGTTTTATTTTCGCGTTTTTTTTTTTTATGTGTTTACGTTGTGATGATTTGCAGCACGTGTGCTGTCAAACTGATGAAGATCTTTTTTCAATTTGCTGGCGTTTTTTGTTATTGCATGTGTTTTCTTAAATTGCATCATGTTAAGCTCTCTCAGCTACCCTATAAACAGAATGCACATGCATATTATGTGTGGAGTCTACCATCAGCAGTTTTAAAGGCGCTTTATTTAACATTTATTTAGTACTATTATTATCATGCACAACTCTTCAACACGGGTCTGACCGGGGTCATTTTGGCAATTACTTTTTTTGTACATTGTCATATAAATGTACACAAAGTAAAGGACTAAGACAGTCTATCTTCCACCATTAAAGTCTGGAGCCACATTCACTCAAACAATGACTTTTGCTGCTTGTTCAACCTACTAAAAGTGATTTGAAACAACACAATTCTTACATTTTTTGGGACAACTTAATTGTTTTATATTCAGTCCACTTAAGCTAACTTAATCGATTTGGGACAACATGAAAGAATTGTGTGGAACCCGGCATTTTTTACAGTGTTTGATGTCAGCGTGGGTGGCACATTGGCTTAGTGGTTACCACTGTCGCCTCACAGCAAGAAGGTCGCTGGTTTGTGTCCTGGCTGTACCAGTTGGCGTTTCTGTGTGGAGTTTGCATGTTCTCCCCGTGCTCATGTGGGTTTTCTCTGGGAGCTCCGGTTTGGCCCACAGCCCAAAGACATGCGGTATAGGTGAATCGGGTAAACAAAATTGGCCGTAGTGTATGAGAGTGTGTAAATTACTGTGTATGGGTGTTTCCCAGTAATGGGTTGCGGCTGAAAGGGCATCCACTGCGTAAAACATATGCCAGAATACTTGGCAGTTCATTCCGCTGTGGCGACCCCTGATAAATAAGGTACTAAGCCAAAGAAAAATGAATGATGTCAATGTTGTTTTGACATCATTATAACTGCTGATATGATAAACCCTGAATGCTTTTAGTTTAAAATCCCTTGTTTGTAGGCCACCCAAAATGATCATATGACTTCAGAAGACTGTAATATGGCAGACATGAGATTATGAGTATGATTTTATCATAATATTTTGTCATTTTAAAACATGACAGCTTTGATCTACACTGAATGTCATTACACAGAGAAGAACAACAGTTTGCTTCTTGTTGAAAGAAAGCCTTACACATTTGACTTCATTTGAGTGAACTACTGCTTAAAAAACAACACGTCGAGGTTGAAAATAATCTAATTTCCATGTTGATATACACAATATTTCAAGGGTAATCTTCTTCAGACATGGAAACAGCATGTGCCAAAAGCTTAATGTACTTTGTCACCATTTCCTTGTGTGTTTTCCTGTGTGTAACTGCTGCGCTCTCAGTAGAAAGACTCTCTGCTATCACTGACGGTTTCAAATGTCACATGAGAAGCTGCTAATTAATACGGCATTTGAACAAAAAAGGAGAAGAAAAAAGACAAGGACACTGCTGTGTAAATGATAAAACCACAAATTCTGATGCCCTGAAGGAAGATGATGGGGGAAACAACACTGTTTAATGATCTGTTATTGATATTTATTTCTGTCTAGTAGTTTTTGTGTTATTAATATTAAGGTTATCCATTATAATAAATGGAGTGCTATGAAAAGTGGCAAACACTAATTTTGCTGTATGCAGTGGTGTTCATAGGAAATGAAATTAATGCTGATCACTGGAGAACTTGTATTTCATGTTCGTATCAATGCAGCGATTGTAAAAAAAAACAAACAAACAAACAAAAAAACATGCGTAAACCCTGGTGTGGGTGGCTTATTGCAGATTTCTGTGTGATCGCAGATGGTGTCTCTTATCACTACTGAAGTGCATTTGGTCTTCTCCAGTCTCTTGTTCGGACATTACTGAGAAGTGGTCGTGTGTTTTCCTATTTAGTGAGAGGAGATACTATACCAAGGACTTACTATAACCAGTCGAAAATATCGCGAAATTGGATGTTTTCTGGTTTAAAGCATAATTTTGTGATATAGTTTAGCGCCGTAGTTTGCAGAAACTAACTAACAGAGTTGATCGTCCAAACGAATGAGATGATTCTGTTGTATTATATCTGCATGTGGTCTGTGATTGTTAGCTAGCTAACTTGTTTTCATTTTCCTTTTCGTTTTTGGGTTTCGTTTTTTCAAAAATGCAAGAAAGTAACGAAAAAGAGCAGAAGCCGCTTCTTTGTACTTTTGGGTTCGTTCCGTTTGTCCTGGTTTTTCTTTATTAATGTCCTTAAATGTCAAATTGTGTTCTATGAATGTGTTTTAATTTATTTGTAGTTTGCCAAAATGAAGATTTTGAAGCATGTTGCAGGCATTGTCACTGATGATAAAAAGAGAAAGAAAATAAATGGAAAAAAAATATTAATATATGTACCTGGATTGAAAGGAGTCTGGTATATGTAGTGATCTCAGGCTTTCACGGGGTGAAAGGTAAAAACTACAAGACAATGTGTTTTCTGCACTGCGTAAACATCATGCCAGGATGTGGTCAGAGCAAAACCAAACAGGAATGTGCAATAAAGGCTGTAGGCTGATTCCACCCTGGAAGCACTTGGTGTTTGTCTTCTTTGCTCTCTAGGATCTCTGCTTTGGAGCATGCGGTTTTTCTGTTCCGCCCAGTGCGTTTGAGGATATCGAATCACCCGTGACGGTGAATGATAACACCGGCTTCTCTCCAGAAAGCCACTCGTCCACATTTCCCCTCATTAAGACCGTATGCACATTTAGAGAATTCATCGCGCTTGTCATGGTAATTAAGTTACAATATAACGACTGTGTTCATTTATATCTTTCATTTAAAAGCCCCTCCCTCCTCTCATTGCTATGCAACAGGAATAATGATCTGCTACTGGGTGCTGAATGTGATCTGTTTACCAAGTAAACAACTCTTACTGATATTGTGGGTTTTAGCACAGTTAAAACAAAGTAATGATCAATCAGAAACCGGTGCTATTCTCGAATTATTTCTTCATATACAAATTAATATTGTATTAAAAATATTGCTTATATTTATATAGTTAAACTTATTAAATATTATTATGTGCTAGAATTTTATTTATAATTAAATGTTGCAAGAATGAATTATTTTGCAGTATAGAATCATAATTATAATAGGAATACAATAATTATTAAAATCTCTGTAACAATCATTTTATAAGTACACTCGAAAGATTATATTTGCTGCTTCTTCAAACTACTTATTTAAAATGAGCTGAATCAACACAATTCTTGAGTTTTATTTAGGACAACTTAATTGTTTTATGTTCAAACCACTTAAAATTGTATAAACAATTAGGTTAACTTAATTCATTTGTGTTGGGACAGCATGAAGGAATTTTGTGGAACCCAGCCTTTTTACATTCATTTTTCTTCTTATTCTCTTATTTATCAGGGGTTGCCACAGCAGAATGAACCACCAACTATTGCGGCAGATGTTTTACTCAGCGGATGCCCTTGCATTTTCACAGTGTGTGTAAAAGGGTTTCTACGCTTCTTGAAAGTACTTAAAAGTGCTTGAGTTTCAGACATATGAATTGAAGGCCTGAAAAGTACTGAAAAACAATTAGGTCCTTGAAAGTGCCTGGATTTAAAGTTTATGGTGGTATTTCAACAATTGTACTGTGCTACTTTCAAAGCCTGGATGAAAAAAACTAAGAAATTCTTAATTAAAAAATCTTAAATTTCAATCAATTTCTAACAATACTTGATAAACCGCATTTGAATATTGCCAGTATAGAGTTTAAATAATTGTATTAAAGTTCTTTAAACATGACTTTACCACAGTTATTGAGAACAGTTAACATTTTTAAAAATGACATTCAAGACATCATCGTGACATTTTAATGTAAATATAAAGAATTGAATTGAAATTTGAATTGAAATGTTACAGGAAGGACTTTTATGGCGCTACATATGCTGAGGGTGTAAATTACAAAGGTGCTCGATTAAAAAAATAGTGCTTTACAAAGACCTTGAATTTGGTGTCCATGAAAGAGTGAGAACCCTAGTGTAAAATTATATATATATATATATATTTATATTTATATATATATATATATATAGTTAAAGTCAGAATTATTAGCCCCCTTTGAATTTCTTTTTAAAATATTTCCCAAACGATGTTTAACAGAGCAAAGAAATGTTCACATTATGTCTGATAATATTTTTTTCTTCTGGAGAAAGTCTTGCTCGTTTTATTTTGGCTAGAGTAAAAGCAGTTTTTACATTTTTTTAAAAACCATTTTAAGGTCAAAATTATTAGCCCCTTTAAGCTATATATTTTTTGATCTAGTCTACAGAACAAACCATCGTTATATAATAACTTGCCTAATTACCCTAACCTGCCTAGTTAACCTAATTAACCTAGATAAGCATTTAAATGTCACTTTAAGGTGTATAGAAGTGTCTTGAAAAATATCTAGTTAAATATTATTTACTGTCATCATGGCAAAGATAAAATAAATCAGTCATTAGAAATGAGTTATTAAAACTATTGTTTAGAAATGTGCTGAAAAAATCTTCTCTCCATTGATCAGAAATTGGGGAAAAAAATAAACAGGGGGGCTAATAATATAAATTATTTCAATTTACACTATGGGTGTATGTGTATTGTACACATATACACCCACAGTTTAAATTGAAATGTTTATCAACATGATTATCAACAAAACAATTCAGAGATCAGTATCGGCCGATAATCACATTTCATGACTCGATCGATACTCGTCCATCTGGCCGATCTCATGAATCGATCAAAATTGTTTGTTCACGAGTTTACAAGCAGAGGACATTTAAGAACTGAAATCTATTTGCATATCACAACTGAAAGAATATTTTCAACAATATTGCAAGTTCATTAAAACATGGCTGGAAATATTAGGGAAATCAAAAACATATATATATATATATATATATATATTTTTTTTTTTACTTGAATATTTAATAATATAACGCATTACAATACTTATTGCAATAAAGTGTAGTTTATGGAACTGTTTCCTTTTAGTAAAGAGGTAATAAATGTATAGGTGTGCATTTTAACTTCCTATGAAATATGTGCTTCAAACTTCATTGAGACATGTTGAATTCTTCTTCCATAATTTGCAATGTTTCCAAATTGCTTTGCTAGTGATTTTTCTTACCAATCTTTTGTATCTGTTTTATCTATTATTTTCTGTAAAGCTGCTTCTGACCATTACATGTCCACACTAAATGGTTATAAGAGACATGTTTAAATGTTTGAGTTATAGAGATCTCCACTTACAGTGCTTAGCATATATAAGTACACCCCTCACAAATCTTTCTTTTAAATTCATATTTTTAATAGGAAGCTATACAATATTATATTTGTGCATATACATTAGATTAGTCAGTACTGAAGCCAAATCTGGAACGTATCTAACAAAATAGCTTAGGATAACAGTCCAAAAACAAGTACACCCAAATTCATGTTATAGGAAAATATTAAATACAAATTTAAAAATGAGGAAAAATCAACAGAAGCAAAAAAATTTGTTCACACATATATATATATACATATGGAACCTGCAGATTCCAAATTATCAAATAGCTAAATGTGGCTATAGAATTTTATCATACTCTGTGAAAATCTGTACCTTTACAAACATTACACCCTGCTTTAAAAGAGCTTTGGGATAAAGTTGTAATAAAAGGGCACGTTAAGAGAAGGCTACAAAAACATTTCAAAGGCTGGAAAAGATATTTAGAATATGACATGATTTCAGGCTGTAGGACAAATAAAGTACTTATTTTAAGGGGCTATGATGACTTTCTATAGGTACTGTATATATATACACTCACCGGCCACTTTAACAGGTACACCACAGAGAAAATATCCAGTGAGCGGCAGATCTGTGGACGCAAATGCCTTGTTGATGCCAGATGTCAGAGGAGAATGGCCAGACTGGTTCAAGCAGATAGAAAGGCAACAGTAACACAAATAAACACTCATTACAACTGAGGGATGCAGAAGAGCATCTCTAAACACACACCATGTCAAACCTTGAGGCAGATGAGCTACAGCAGCGGAAGTCCACACCGGGTGCCACTCCTGTCAGCTTAGAACAGGAAACTGAGGCTGCAATTCGCACAGGCTCACCAAAATTAGACAGCAGAAGATTGGAAAAACGTTGCCTGGTCAGATGAGTCTCGATTGTTACTGCGACATTCAGATGGTAGGGTCAGAATTTGGCATCAACAACAGGAAACCATGCATCCATTCTGCCTTGTATCAACGGTTCAGGCTGGTGGTGGTGTATGGTGTGGGGGATTTCATTAGTACCAATTGAGCATCGTGTCAACGCCACAGCCTACCTGAGTATTGTTGCTGACCATGTCCATCCCTTTATGACCAAAGTGTACCCATCTTCTGATGGTTACTTCCAGCAGGATGTCATAAAGCGTGAATCATCTCAGACTGGTTTCTTGAACATGACAATGAGTTTACTGTGCTCTAATGACCTCCACAGTCACCAGATCTCAATCCAATAGCAACTGTGTGATGCTATCATGTCAATATGTACCAAAATCTCAGAGGAATATTTCCATAGGCTATGAAGAATTAAGGTGGTTCTGAAGGCAAAAGGGGGTCCAACCCAGTAGTAGTAAGGTGTACCTAGTAGTGGTGAGTGTGTAGGTTTGATAGTTTTATAGTAGGTTACTTACAAAATGTCTTCTTAGAACATAATCTTTACTTAATATTAGCTAGAGACTTTTAGCATAAAAGAAAAATCGATAATGATGAGCCATTTTTTTTGTTTTGTGATTCATGGGCACAATTTAGCTACAATACTGTTAAAAAGCTTCTTTTTTTTAAGTTTCTATGTTTGATTTAGTGAGTACAATGTTTTCAAATGATGTTGTTGAAAATCATCACCATGATGTGAACGGATCCCGGATGTCCTAAAGCTTTAGCTCAGCATGTAATGGCACACTATGAGAATTAATTCAACATTTATGTGCTGTCATTCTGAATCAGAAACACCTGCTCTAAATACAAACGTGATCTAATATGGTTTATGAATCAAGGTGCATAAGCAAAAGGCACATGTGAATTCTGTTTACCTGTCCTTGGTATTGTTTGCACTGCCTGAAACAATTATGCAAAAATTCCTGATGCACAAAATCAAGTCCCTTCCTACATTTTTCTCATTCAGACGGTGTTTGACTCAGATACATCTCACAACATGGAAAGAAAAGACCATTGCAACTTCCATTTCACGCTGACTTTAACTCATTTTAGAGTTCTTTGTAGCTTAGATAACTGCGTTTTTTCTTTCGAATAGCTTGTGCAGCATTAACAATTCCCTTAACACCACGTCTCTATGTGTTAGGGATAAACATAGATGAAAAGACGTTTTGCATAGCGCTCTCCCTCAAAGACTACAACCGCTTGCTTTGAATAAAAACAGATAATCAACATGATCCAGAACATCTGAACAATTTCAGAAAGAAAACATTTGATCTGCAGCATTAAAGGCCCCCGGTCGACTCCCAGACTGCAATGCAGAGCAGACTAGATAGCGAAATTTGCTTTAAAAACGCAGTAAACAAACACCGCTGGACGGCGAATGGCAGATAGGTAGCAGACAATAAAGCTCCAGCCTTATTTTCCAGGCCTCTGAAGGTTACTTCTTCAAAGAGCAGACAAAATAACAACAACAAACCCCAGTTGGCTGAGATAAAGAAGTGGGTGTATTTCCATTTGAATGCTGCTGGGTGGAGTTAATTTGGTTTGCAGTGTCGCTGCGCATCCCAGTAGACAGTCAAATTCTGATTTCCTTCTGACCTTTGGGCCGTGAAGACTGCGTCACGGTTGGCGAGGTGTTTTCAGCAATATTTCGTCTTTCTAATCAAACTGCTTTTAATGCATTTTTTCAGATTAGGCCTTCAAAAGGCACTTTGGGAGCAGACCAGAAGATCTGTGCAACCCCCACCCGCTCAAAACCAAGACATAGGTTCAATTATTAATGAAATAGGCAAGCGTACATTTTCATTTCAGAGACGAGCAGAACTCAAAGCAGCCAGAATGTTGTTAAGTGAGCTAGTGGAGAATATTTTAGATTTTTGCTGTTTTGGTCTGAGATGGGGAGTAAGGAAGTGCAAAAACTATATTCCTGCAATTACTGAATAAGATTAAAAAATTGAAATTCTGTTCATTACTCACCCTCTAGTCCTTCCAATCCACTGAGATGAGGATATTAGAGATGAAATCCGAGATCTCTCTGACCCTCCATAGACAACAAGGTTCATGAGATGTTCAAAGTCTGGAAAATGAATTACAAATATTATAGAAACATTCCATGTGACTGTATATGTGAATAGTTTGCAACCCAGACTCATTCTGAAAACGTAGCCCTATATACATTTCTGGAGAGCAGCAAATACATCCCAGGAGTTAAGTTTTTTGCAATTTTGTTTTCGCGAATCAACCAGAGGCCGCTGTGTATGCTTTTTGAGATCTCAAAATTCTCTCGCGAGTGCCATTCGCACCTGCTGTTCTTGTATAAATCCACTAGAGGTCACTGTCAGCTGATTGACTGACTGAATGATTGACTGACCGATCGACTGACCCACCCTCATCCTTCTCTAAACCCAACTAACTGTTTTAAAAAGCAATCCAGAAAAAGAAAAGCTCTCACCTGATTTTTACCACATTTTCAGATTTTACCACATTCTCACCCTGTTATTTACTTGTTTATTAATTTTTTTGGATCTGTTATTGTCTTACCCGCTTTCAAACCCCGTTGTCATGGTAAACTCCTCTCTGCATCTTAAGTCCGCCGGCGCACATGGCGAGCTACTGGACAAATTGGTAACAGTGGGAAAGCCATTCATAAGCAGTCAGCTGGTAAGCGTGAAAAGGAACAGCATCATACCACCCCGTAGCGTTCGCTTTAAAGACGAAATGCACAATGTACTTCTGCCTCCATAATTCGCCATCTCCATAAATGTATATAGGACTACGTTTTCAGAATGAGCCTATGTTGCTATTTTTGCACACTAAAAATCTGTAAAAACAACTTTTGTCACCAATATTTTCTCTTCCCATTCTGGGATGCGTTTCCCAAAAAACGACACAACTCTTGGCTGAACAATCATAGTATGATGCATCGTTTGGCAAAAGAACGATGTAGTGATGAGTGTTTCCCAAAACCGTAGTTTCTCTGTCGCAGATCCATTGTTTGAACCACATTAGTTATAACGTAAAATGTCCATAATAGTAAGTAGTAGTAACAAGTAGTAACAACTTCTTTAAAGAAAAAACGCAGAATTTTTGATGCAAATGATTTTGTTTTACACGCACACGCATTTACAATAGGCAATTTATTAAGAAATGTAAAAAAGTCCTACTTAATAATATTGATTATTATTATTATTTTATTATTATTAAGTACGATCTTGTTTGTTTATTTATTTTTATTTTATTTTAGGTCTACTTTCACAATTTGACATTCAAACCACTGCAGTAATGTTCTAAGCAACAACCCCTGTCATATAGGCCTACAGTACAGATACATTTCTTAATAAATAACATACTATAAATAAAAAGAATTAATGTATGCATGCTATATATTTTTGTTTTCACCAGCTATGGAGAAGCAACGTAAATTCCGCTTTTAAAAAATAGGTCATCTATAGCTTTTTTCAAGAGCCACAGCTGAGTTCAAAATGACATCAATGTTTTCAAAGTGCACTGCGAAGGGAGCACAATTGTCAATATGAACGTGAACTGTAAAAATGCTTTGAAAGTAAATTACACCTAAGAGAATTTACTTTAAGGTTTTTTTTTTTTTTTTTTTTTAAATCATTCCAAGTTTAAATGTTGGAAGGTTTGAAATGAATAGGGCATGGCGGGCGGGGGTAACTGGGAATAAAACACAGCAAGGAACTATGCTTCTAACTACAGCTCTAGAGGTGTAATTGCAAGCGTACAAGTTTGCAATGCAGTTTGCGAATGTTCGTTGGAACGACGGATTTGGGAAATGCCAAATCAACAAACTATGTTTGTAACGAAGCAGCTTGTGACCTTAGTTGGCTAATGTTGGTTTTCGAAAATGCACCCCAGGTTGTCAGGGTGCATGTTTACTACCAAAATCTGGTAGGAGAGCATTGTGCTTTTGAAAATGTAACTATTGAAACTTAATTGTTTTATGTTCAATCCGCTTAAATCTGCAAAAACAAATAAGTTAACTTAATCGATTTGTGTTGGGACATTTTTTCTACAGTGCTTGCAACATGGGGCCATACCATGCTATATATAAATATTCTTGAATCAGATTTCAGTGTGTCTACTCTGCAAAGGAAATCTTTTCAAATTCAAACTAACCCTGGAAGTGGTCAAAATGTTTCAGATCCCATTTACAACTCTATTTAGCATCGGCAACTTATAAACAAAAGGGGTGTCAGGTGAAAACAAAGTCCTAATTAAGCTTTTGGATTTCAAACTGAACTGAAATGTAATTTATTCAACTAGTAAATGATGTCAAGAGATGCAACAGTCTTGTGCATTGCATTGCCCTTTGCAATAGCGACTGTGAAAATCCAGGTTCAACACAAATTAAACTCCATTCAAAGTACCGCCTGCACCTAATTAGCATAGAAAATTCTTTAGACACAGATTTTGGTTTAAAAACACTGAAGGAAAATGCTTTCCAGTAATTTAAGCCTAAAATGTCTAGCTTGTGTTACATTCCATGGTATATTTTTGTAGCATTTCCATTATAACTATGTAAAGAGTCATATTTTAGTTGTATAAACCTTTCTTTTAACAGTGGAAGAGCTGGATCTAGATTAATTCATTTCTAATTTCTGCAATCTCTAATGTTGTTTCTATAGGTAGATAGGATTAGGTCCATAGGATAAGACTGGGTTGATCAAGTTACATCATTTACTGACCAGGTTATGACAACTGAAACTTGATATGAATTAATATAGAAAAGGTTACTACGAGTTTCTTTTCACACTAGCATAATTTTAAAGATAGAGTTTGTGACTTAGTATCTTTAGAGTAAATTAATTTATTTATGTATTTTTTACAAACTTAAGAATTTTAGAATTAAGTGAAAACTGAAAGCGATGTTAACCTAGCACAGCATTCAGGGTTAATGCACTTTAAATGTTCGACTTCAGTCAAAATAAAGGCATACTTTGGCTTTTTAAACGTTTATGTAATCAAACAATTCATAAAACATAATCATAAAACGTGACTTCTAGATGATCATTTGGTATCAGATAACTTGACTTCTAGTTGATCATTTGGTATCAGATAACTTGACTTCTAGTTGATCATTTGGTATCAGATAACTTGACTTCTAGATGATCATTTGGTATCAGATAACTTGACTCCTAGATGATCATTTGGTATCAGATAACTTGACTTCTAGTTGATCATTTGGTATCAGATAACTGGACTTCTAGTTGATCATTTGGTATCAGATAACTTGACTTCTAGTTGATCATTTGGTATCAGATAACTTGACTTCTAGTTGATCATTTGGTATCAGATAGCTTGACTTCTAGATGATCATTTGGTATCAGATAACTTGACTTCTAGTTGATCATTTGGTATCAGATAACTTGACTTCTAGATGATCATTTGGTATCGGATAACTTGACTTCTAGTTGATCATTTGGTATCAGATAACTTGACTTCTAGTTGATCATTTGGTATCAGATAACTTGACTTCTAGATGATCATTTGGTATCAGATAACTGGACTTCTAGTTGATCATTTGGTATCAGATAACTTGACTTCTAGATGATCATTTGGTATCAGATAACTTGACTACTAGATGATCATTTGGTATCAGATAGCTTGACTTTTAGTTGATCATTTGGTATCAGATAACTTGACTTTTAGATGATCATTTGGTATCAGATAACTTGACTCCTAGATGATCATTTGGTATCAGATAATTTGACTTCTAGTTGATCATTTGGTATCAGATAACTTGACTTCTAGATGATCATTTGGTATCAGATAACTTGACTTCTAGTTGATCATTTGGTATCGGATAACTGGACTTCTAGTTGATCATTTGGTATCAGATAACTTGACTTCTAGATGATCATTTGGTATCGGATAACTTGACTTCTAGTTGATCATTTGGTATCAGATAACTTGACTTCTAGATGATCATTTGGTATCAGATAACTTGACTTCTAGTTGATCATTTGGTATCAGATAACTTGACTTCTAGATGATCATTTGGCATCAGATAACTTGACTTCTAGATGATCATTTGGCATCAGATAACTTGACTTCTAGATGATCATTTGGTATCAGATAACTTGACTTCTAGTTGATCATTTAGTATCAGATAACTTGACTTCTAGTTGATCATTTGGTATCAGATAACTTGACTTCTAGTTGATCATTTGGTATCAGATAACTTGACTTCTAGTTGATCATTTGGTATCAGATAACTTGACTTCTAGTTGATCATTTGGTATCAGATAACTTGACTTCTAGTTGATCATTTGGTATCAGATAACTTGACTCCTAGATGATCATTTGGTATCAGATAACTTGACTCCTAGATGATCATTTGGTATCAGATAACTTGACTTCTAGTTGATCATTTGGTATCAGATAACTGGACTTCTAGTTGATCATTTGGTATCAGATAACTTGACTTCTAGTTGATCATTTGGTATCAGATAACTTGACTTCTAGATGATCATTTGGTATCGGATAACTTGACTTCTAGTTGATCATTTGGTATCAGATAACTTGACTTCTAGATGATCATTTGGTATCAGATAGCTTGACTTTTAGTTGATCATTTGGTATCAGATAACTTGACTTTTAGATGATCATTTGGTATCAGATAACTTGACTCCTAGATGATCATTTGGTATCAGATAACTTGACTTCTAGTTGATCATTTGGTATCAGATAACTTGACTTCTAGTTGATCATTTGGTATCAGATAACTTGACTTCTAGTTGATCATTTGGTATCAGATAACTTGACTTCTAGTTGATCATTTGGTATCAGATAACTTGACTTCTAGTTGATCATTTGGTATCAGATAACTTAACTTCTAGATGATCATTTGGTATCAGATAACTTGACTTCTAGTTGATCATTTGGTATCAGATAACTTGACTTCTAGTTGATCATTTGGTATCAGAAAACTTGACTTCTAGTTGATCATTTGGTATCAGATAACTTGACTTCTAGTTGATCATTTGGTATCAGATATGGCTTATATGAAAGGCAAAGGCCACTAGATTACACTTATTTTATCAAAATAAAATATGATTATGTCTTGATTAATTATTTAATTGTAAAGAGTCATATTTTAGTTGTATAAATCTTTCTTTTAACAGTGGAAGAGCGGGTCTAGCTAAATTAACTTCTAATTTCTGTAATGTCTAATGTCGGTCTATAGGTAGATAGGATTAGGTTCTTAGAATAGGAATGGATTGATCAGGTTACAACATTTACTGGCTTGGTCATGACAACTGAAACTTGATATGAATTGGTACAGAAAAGGTTACTACATGTTTCTTTTTTACACTAGTATAATTTTAAAGATAGAGTTTGTGACTCGCCTTAGTATAGAATTGATCGTGTTAATTTAGTGCAGTGTCTTTATTTTAAGAGCATTAGAGTAAATAATTTCATTTATTTACTTCTTACAGACTATCTACATTTACATTTAGCAGACGCTTTTGTCCAAAGCGACTTACAATTAAGGAGGCATTCAGTGACTTAACAAGAAGAGGCAATACACACAAGAAGTGCTAGTTATACTATTTATAACTGAATTATTTGAAGTGAAAACTGAAAGTGATGTTAACCTTTCAGTGTAATGTAATAATTTGGCTTTTTAAACATTTATTTAATTATAAAATTCAGAAAACGTAATCAGAAAAAGTGACTGAACATGTACCACTCCAGGTTTTTAAGACTATACAAAACAAGATAATACTGTTTTTTCAGCTTTTTGTAAGTTGTTTTAAAATTCATGTTGTGCACGTGTTTTTGTGAAACTGTATTTATTATATAAGCTAGTATCAAATATTCATTTGATGTATTTTGTCACCATGTATTATGACTCTACTAGTCTAGTTTGCGTATTAATAAATGTTGTAAAGGCATACAATTTTTTTTTACCTTCGCCTTATAAACTAATGTGCAAAGATTAGTCACTTACAAAAAAATAAGGCATATGCATAAGTCATAGCACCCCTTTGGATTTCATGTTTAATTTACTCATCTTCCAAAAATATCTTGATATACTGTCTTTTTAATTATAGAAAGACATATGTTACCCTCCATTGTCACCTAACAGCAGCCGCATGGAAGAACTGAATGTGCATTTAGTCATGGTCTTAACCTGACCTCTACGTCCTACACTATAATATATTAATGTGAGCGTCTGCTCATGTAAGGCTGCATAGAGAAATACAGAATGACAGCAGGGTCATAGCCAGACCTTAATACATTTTTCATGACCGAAAAAATACATTGAAATTCTAAGAATGAAATGTATTTTAATCGGGTTGCTGTTTCACAGTAAAGGTGGCCGTAAAGTTCCCAGATCAAATTCTTTTAAGCATTAGGTATAGTTGGTAGTTTTTTTGATACACTGAAGAAGAAGAAAAAAAAAAAACATTTGATCAACTTAAATTACTTCAACTTGATTTTTTTTACTTAATTTATTACTGAAAACTGTAATCATTCAAGTAATCATTAGTTTACATTTTCTTCATATAACTTTTTAGAGTGTTCTTAATATAATAGAGTAATTATGATGTTAAAGTAGGAAGATGAAGGTTGTGGTTATATATGTAATATATATTATATATTAATTATAATTAATGCTTAAAATGAATATTTGGTGCTTTTGTTTGTAATTATAGCAATATCTGGCAACCCTAGATAGCTCCCAAATGAAAAACATAAGAGTATTAAATATATTCATACAGTACTAGTAACCTAGTAATTCATAGTAAATGCTGTAGTGTTTTTGAACCATACTATAATAAAGTGTTTACATATAGGATATATTATAGCATTTACAACACTATACAGCATTGTAATAACAAATAGTAAACTGTAATAAACTGTAATAAATACTTTAGAAACATCTTACTTTTTACTACAGCATAATATACCATATAGTTGGAGAAAACTGCAGTGTTTGGTCATTTGTTTATATTACTATAGTTGTTATATTACCATAGCAACTATAAAACTACCGCTGAACATTAATTCAAGCATTTTACAATAAGACTATTTGGTTCAAAAACACTACCATTTACTATATATTACAGTACTTTTAATGTCGGCAGAACCGGTGATTCTTAGTATGGGAGTCGGTTGCTCTAACAAGGAGGCTAAAGACCATGGCCTTTAGCGTCTGTCACTAGAGCACATTTTGAGGTCAGAAGGAGTGAGGTTTACCTGCTTAGCACTTCGCTAGCTAGCCCCTGTTAAACTCACCCCCCTAAACCTCACTCCCATCCCGGACGAGCTCCCACGTGTAACCCATCGGTCCTACTGCACCCAACCTGGTCTGAACCTACCTGCATAGCACTTCGCTAGCTGGCCTCTGTTTCCCTTACAATGCCAGAAGCAAACAAAAAAGTAGCACATAGATAATTTAGACCACATACAGGACGCAACGATCACCATAATATGTATCTGCACAAACCTGTCAAACGCCATCAAAACAGTAGTCATACAACAGATCTGTAAAACATCAGGAACGAAAATATTGGCTGCTATGTGAAGGCAATGCTATGTCATTTAGTTTAGCATTTAGCTAACCATTTACTAATTTATACTAAAATATACAAACCTTCATCGGTCAGTCTTTGCAATGTTTTATTAGTTAATATTAGGTAATGTATACCAGGGGTGTCCAAACTCGGTCCTCGAGGGCAGGTGTCCAGCAGAGTTTAGCTCCAACTTACTTCAACGCTGCCAGAAAGTTTCTAGTGTATCTAGTTAGAGCTTGATTAGCTGCTTCAGGTGTATTTGATTAGGGTTGGAGCTAAACTCTCCAGGACACCGGCCCTCCAGGACCGAGTTTGGACACCCCTGATGTATATTATCATTAGACAATACTGCACTTATTAATCGAATTTCAACATTTACTAATGTATTATTATAATCCAAATTAATTAGGCTACCATTAATAATGTATTAAGCTAACATAAACAAACAATGAACAACTTTATTTCCATTAACTAATGTTACTAAAGATGAATAAATACTGTTATGTAGCCTATCGTTTAATGTTTATTCATGTCATAAGAATTACTAATGCAACCTTATCGTAAAGTATTACCTATTCATTAGCCTAATCGTTCATATAACATACTGTTTTATTGATACACCAATTGTTATGAATAAAAATTGTTACAGGTAAAGAATGAACATACTGCTGCATGAAAGAACATTAATATGGACAGCAGGGAATAGACTAAAGAGTTCTAATGTCCTCACGCACCGCAGTGTGAGGACAGATCGACTGGCTGTTGATATTGGCCATGGAGACGCGTGTCTAAACCTGCGCCCTCATCTCTGACTGCGGCTGGTGGATTATGTAAGCGTTTCGTCTCTCTCTTTCTCTTTTTTTTCCCCCCAGTGTTCTCTGAGCCAACAAGCCAGCGCTACCTTGTGAATATTTCAAGACTGTTGCGTCAACGCCAGTGTAGCAGATTGTGGTGTACTATAAATGTTTTATGGCACAGTGCAAGTGGGAAAAAAATTATTTTTAGAGGCTGTTTGAAATTGTGGACGTACTGTATCTGTTTTTTCCTCCCTTTTCTGATGGGATGAGGACAGTAATAAATGAGTCTCTGTCCCGCTGCATCATGCAGGAAATCTCTCTCAAGGTGATTCCAGGATTTTGTGTGTGTGTTTTCTTCTCTCCTGAAGGATTGTGGAGATTCATGAAATGCTCCAGTTTGGCTTGGAAAAGGACACAGAGGACAGAAAGGAGGAGGATTATAATGACATCACATAGGCAGGGTGTGAATATCTCGATCTAGGAATGATGGGTGATTCGGTTTAGCTACTTTTATAGTTTCATGAAGATATTTGTAAAATTAAAAAAGGATTCTATTATATTTTTCACACTTTCAGCTTTCTATACACAATGCTGATAAATCCATTGCAAAATAGAATAATTCTCTGGTCAAATACCTTGAGATGGGCACACCACTTCAAACTAGAGTAAATGTCTGAATCTCTGACCCTACTGCAAACCACGGGAACATTCAATGGTCATTCCACAACCATATCACTCTGTAGACTTAAAGTACACATGAAATCAAAACTTATATGATTTTGTTAGCGCACATAGCGCACATTGCTAGTTTTGTGGTGAGCAATTCATCTGTTCATGTCATTAAGAAAAGCCCTTCTAATCTTTAACTGAAATCTGAAAATGCACTTCCTGTTCGTTTTCAGTTAAATACTCAGATTACGTCTGTCTGAGGTATTAGGCGTGGCTAACATACTTAACCACACCTCTCCAACTCTCAGTTTTTTTCACAGCGATATGACAACAAACAGAAATGGTGAGGAGGAAGTGTCTGTTAGGTTGTAATAAGGCAAAGTCTAGATCGGATACGCGGCCGCCGGAAGTGCGATATGTACATTAATATAGCAGCATTTATTTATGATACTGTATAACAATAATTAATATTTTGTAGTACTGTGATGCTTGGGTTTAGGGTTGGGGTGGGGGTATTCGTTAAAAAATACAACTTAATAGATAGCATAAATAATACTCGGTACAACTACTGTTTTTACATTGCTGTGACGGTTGGGTTTAGGGTTGGGGAGGAGGTAGACGTTAATAAAGTACAATAAATGGGAAATTTAATAAATAATATAAATAATTCTTGTTAACTTCCGGCCGCATCCATATCCAATCTAGCAACAACCTTGCAATAACTCTCCACAAACCCCTTTCCCGATCTTTCTGAATGAAATGCCTACTTTACTACATCCATTCAGCTCACAGATTGGCAATCTTGCCGGATCCTGTTCTGGGATATGTCAAATATTCGTGTTTTGCATTTCGGTATGTATTTTAATTGATCCGGCATTAACTTTTGCATGGTGAGTACCTGCATGCATGTGTGAGAGAGAGAATGTCAACGAGTTCAGGTGAAAAACAGCGAGCAAAGCTGTGTTGTTTGTGCGCACACACATGCGCACACACACGCACACACACACACACACACACACACACACACATAAAGATAGTCACTTTCAACCCATCAGCTTTCTTATGTTTACAATGACTCTCGTTGGTTGGTGATTATTGTTTCGTGCGCAGTACGCAGTGAAACTAAATAATGGCATAGTGGCCTACATAAATAATACTTGCACTTTTAAAACGCCAGAGGCAGTCGAACATTTATTTATTTATTTTTTTAAACCATGAGTAAATCTGATGATGAGCCTGATCAAGAGAAGATAAAACTGTGCCCCTGAATCAGGATAGCAGGAGACAGAAGCAAAGGGATCTCAAGTCAGCCAGAAAACGTGACAGAAGAGGTTTCTGGTGGCGACTCTTGAATATTAGACAGAGTGGGGCATTTTTGCTTGGAACATAATATTAAAGTGAACTGAATGTCAGTGGTGTTAGTAAACTGAATAGTGATGTTTCATATGAATTATGTTTGTAGTTACATGTTTTGTTTGTTTTTTTTAATCCATGGTTGACCCATAACGTTATATTGTACAAAATATTCAAAGACCGTTCAGAAATGTAATGTTTTTCCACTATAACTGCTTAGTAGTGTCATGTTCCAGGAAAACTGAAATTGTGTGGCAGATTTTGGTCATGGTAACTTTTAGTTCCTGGATTTGGACTGGAAATTTTTCATTTACAGATTAAGCATTGCCCCAAACAACAAGCTATGACAAAACCCAACTATGTTGTTGCCTCGCTTTGGCCCACGTCTGGTTTTGTCTGGACCAAAAAACTGTCCGTGAACACACCAAACGCACGGAAGCCGACTGAAACAAGAGTGAGCGTTCTGCACCTGCGTGGGAGGATGTGTCTTTTCAGTATCTGTTTTCTCGTTCACAATGGGAAACCGAAACTTCTGATGTGCGTGTGCAAAGCGTAAACAAAGCAGCATTTAGAACCATTATCAAAGTAATTGTCTCTAACCACGGAGGGATTCGCTCCTTCAAATATGCCTAATAATTCACATTGTTTGCAAATATTTGAGAAATGTATCGAAATTACAGCTGGCCTCTTTGTGTACCTTCTTGGCTTAAATTGTTTACTTGCGATGTCAATATGTCACACTTGTGCTACGATTCCTTGCTGAATAACCAGTCAGAGCGCTCTCTTCGGGCTCTGATGTTAACCCGACTAGAGGCTACGTGTGGAACACACCAAACCAACTAGCCGGAGTGACGTTGACCAATGGACAAAGCCCAACCGCTGACCTTCAACTTGGTGTGTGCGGGCCTTAAGACTGGTTGACCACTGAAGCCAAGTAGGGTAGTCTCTAGTCAGCAGTGGTGGAAAAAGTACTAAAAAATCATACTCAAGTAAAAGTAGAATTACTTGCCCCAAAATGTAGTGCAAGTAGAGTAAAAATACCTGGTGTAAATATTACTGAGTAAATATTAATGAGTAAAATTTGCCCTTTTAAAAGTACTCAAGAGTAATGAGTAGTAAGTATTATGCTGTGAACAGCTAATGTGTTTACATGTAATTTGTGCGTGTGTGTGAAAACGTAACATTCTGTAGTGCATTTAGTTATTGTTTAAGGCAATTTGGCAACTTCAGTCATCATATAAATTTTCTTAAATATTAAATATTCTTTATATTTAATTCTTCAAGTAAATATTCTTCATCTTCTCATCAGTGACATGCAGTCTCTGGGTCATTGCGTGTAAAGATTTTGGACATCTTTTTGGACAATTTTTACTGGTTCCGAAGGGTTTGCTGCATTTATAAAGCGCCCATATCTTTAGGTTGTTCAGTATGATACGATTTACTTTCTTTGCGTGATTTGATTGGACAGGATTCACAAGACTTTTTTTTTACTCAGCCAATCCCCATAGACAAGAAAAAATTAAGTAGAGACTGCAGTTTCAAGAAAAATCCTTACCATGTCATCTGTGTTGGTATGAATCCCAAAGTATGGTGATGTAAAGTGCGTCCTGGTCAAATTCTGTAGTCATGAACATGAAATAACATTTGATAATGATTTTCCTAAAAATACATTTTACCATAGTCATTATTGCGCAAGTTATTAAGTGTCAACGTTTTGTCCATTCAATTTCAGGTGCAGACGGTCAGTCTAGCACTTGCTCTGGTGCAGTGATCACACTTCAGATTCACCCAGGAAGTGAGAAAGGCAGAAAGAAAATACTGTATAAAAGAAAAAATCATTTGCTTTGGACATGTATGGACATTTCTTTAAGTCTGTCATTTAAAGATTAATAAGTAATGATTAAATATATACAGTTGAAGTCAGCATTATTAGCCCCCAAATGATGTTTAAAAGAGCAAGGAAATTTTCACAGTATGTTTGATAATATTTTTTCTTAAGAAGAACGTCTTATTTTGTTTTAATTTGGCTAAAATAAAAGGTGTTTTAATTTTTTTTAAACCATTTTAAGGTCAAAATTATTCACCCCTTTAAGCTATACTTTTTTTGATAATCTACAGAACAAACCATCATTATACAATAACTTGCCTAATTACCCTAAACTGCCTAGGTAACCTAATTAACCTAGTTAAGCCTTTAAATGTCACTTTAAGCTGTATAGAAGTGTCTTAAAAATATCTAGTTAAACATTATTTACTGTCATCATGGCAAAGAAAAAATAAATCAGTTATTAGAAATGAGTTATTAAAACTATTATGTTGAGAAATGTGCTTTAAATCTTCTCTTCGTTACAGAAATTGGAAAAAAATTTACGGGGGCTAATAATTAAGGGGGTCTAATAATTG
This sequence comes from Danio aesculapii, assembly GCF_903798145.1. NCBI lineage: Eukaryota > Metazoa > Chordata > Actinopteri > Cypriniformes > Danionidae > Danio > Danio aesculapii. The sequence goes on along the minus strand of NC_079453.1, from coordinate 29,078,588 downwards.
TGACTTCAACTGTACATAGTTATTACAGTTTATTTATTTACAATGTCTAAGTGACTTTGGATAAAATTAATAAATTTAAATTAAATGAATGAATAAAATATAAGTGTGAAAAAGGTCGTTTTGTTTAAAGAATAATTTGGCACTATTTATGCCATTGAAATGAGTGGTTTAAGTTTTCAGTAAACTACTGTAATTCCCTTCTTTACTCAACGTGAGGCTGATGATCCTGCCAAAGGGAAAGTCAGAAATATATTAGGGAAATTGAAGGAAAAGAGAAGAGATTGTATTATTTGCATGGACCCAGCTTGGACTTTAGTTCTCTTTTTTTGCTACAATCCACAACAAAGTCTAACAACAGGCCTTCCTAACATCATCTTCAGCAAAGGCATACCAAATATAGCTGAAAATAGTTGACATACTGTGAAAAAGAGTCACACACTTTATACTTTTCTATTTGTCTGGCATTTGCCAAACCCTCAGCCGGTGATAGTTCATTTATCAAAGGATGGCCTGGGATTTCCTTTGAGCTGAAACTGCACATTCTGGTGACTACTGGGGCTTTATTACATCTTGTAAGGGCTGAATAGGACCCCTTCAAAATGAAAGGTCTTTGCCGTTTTTGAGGATAGATTTCATTTAAAAACATTAACACAAACGAACAGATAATACACACTCATACACAGACAAAAACAACCAAAATTATGTTGTTACTTGCCTATCATCATGTCACAACAATGTTTGTCGTTTCATCTGAAAAACAACAATGAAGATATTTAACAGAATGTTCAAGCTGGTCCTTACTCTACAGTGAAAGTATATGACTTTTGAATAAAAGTCATTCATTTAGATTGACATGAGGATGAAAAAAATTACAACAGTTAATTTTGGGGTGCAGTGTCATTGTAATCTCTATATTTGATGTCCAAACACCTAATCCTCATCTAATAACCCTAACTAAATCTTCCTTTTCAGTCAAACCTTATCATATGTCTTCATTATATTAAAACACTATAACATTATATAGTTTTCATTTTATTAAAACACATTGTATGAAAGTTATTACATAATAATCCACCTCAATAATCCTCACACGCTTAGTTCAATATGTCCAAAACAACATTTACGCACACATTGATCTGCCTACATCGCAGTAATCTCTGCCTATATGAGAAATTCTGTAGGCAAAGGAGATCATCCACGATGCACCTGTTGACATTGAGGTTTCTATAATGCCTCTGTGGTTTTGTTGAATAATCTGAGCATGTGAAGGAAATAATCCAGGGTAATACAGGCCCGGATAATCTGGGGGTGGTTGTGTTCAGTGTGCTGAGTAATCCCAAATATACTCTGCTCTGTAATCTTCTATGACTTGGATCAGGTCAGACGCTCTGAGAAGTGAAATGTGACAGATTTCCATCAATATACCACGCCATCTCACGGCAATTCATAAAGTTTCGATTTTTAAAGGCTAATTCAGATTTTAATAGAAGTTATACAAGTTAATGTTCTAACACATGTTGTAATAAGCTAGCTGTATGATCTCATTCATACATTTTATTATGATTTGCTCATCCCCCAATTAGAGGTAGGCTTAAAAATTGAATGAAGTCATAACAATTTGTATGAATTAGCCATTTTTTCGGATAATACATAGAATAGTTATGTTTCCTCATAAGATTGGGCTGATGTATCTCATATATTAGGAAAAGCAATAAACAAAAATAACCAGTAAAAGCTGATTAAAAGTTATACTTGTTATTAACTTCCAGAATAAACATAACTTTAACAAAGTATTTAGAGTTTTGAAAGTTAAAAAATGTCCTTCGAGATCAACAAACTCAGATTACAGTTAAGGTGAATTGATTTCCATATGTAACAGCAGTGTAGGTGTATGTAGAGGGTCATAACAACCAACACGCTAACAGATGCACTTGGCTGACTCTGATGTCTTTGTTTAATGTTTTACCAGATGATATATCAAATACCAAAATCCCTTTAAGGCAGGGGTGTCCAAACTCAGTCCTGGAGGGCTGGTGTTCTGCAGAGTTTAGCTCCAACTTGCTTTATCAGACCCTTCCGGAAGTTTCTAGTATATCTATAAGAGCTTGATTAGCTGGTTAAGATGTGTTTAATTAGGATTAGAGCTACACTCTCCAGGATACCAGCTCTCCAGGACTAAGTTTGGGCACCGCTGCTTTAGGACAAGTCATTTCACTCGACAGCCATCTTTGAAAAGGCTCTCTGGCACGCAAGTACCTCATCTCTTTGAATGAAGGAACATAAAATTCTCCAAAACCTTTTTAAAAAACTAAAGATTAAATTTCATATTAGGAATCACCAGTGCATTTACAATGTTCAATCCATTTATATTTGTAAAAACATACATGTCTCCAAATTTCTTCGTTTTGTCCCAACACAAATTGATTGTGTGGAACCCAGCACTTCTTACAGTTTAAATTTTGTTTCTAAATGTTCAAATCAAATAAAATAAACAAAAAAAACACCAACTGCATTTAATCAGGCTGCCCAAGATCATGACTCCAACCAGCTTTATTCTGGAGGACATCATCCTGTCCAGGGCCGTAGCAGACATTTTAAAAGTGGGGGGACGGCTATATGAGATCATACGTTCATATAATTTTTAATCACCTGTTTCTAAATGGTCTGTCTCTAAATGTGAGAGGGACGGATCCCCCCGGTTGCTACGCCCCTGATCCTGTCAATCAAACTATGTAACTACCGTCAGAATCAATAGCTTATGTGTTTCACATTATAGACCATTACATTTTACCCCATTTAAAACTATGCAACTGACATGTCTTTATTACATGTGTTTATTTTCTAGTCTTTGAAAATATGCACTTGTGTTAGATATTTAGACATGATTTTATCAAGTTTTTCCATTCTAGTAAGGAAGCACTGCAATATATACTCACTAGTACTGGGTTGGACGCCCTTTGCCTTCTGAACTGCTTTAATCTGTCGTGGCATTGATTCAACAAGGTACTGGAAATATCCCTCAGAGATTGTGGTTCATATTGACATGATAGCATCACACAGTTGCTGCAGATTTGTCGGCTGCAGATCCATGATGCCAATCTCCCATTCCACCACATCCCACAGGTGCTCTATTGGATTGAGTTCTGGTGACCGTGGAAGCCATTTCAGTACAGTGAACTCATTGTCATGTTTATGACATGGCGCGTTATCCTGCTGGAAGTAGCCATAAGAAGATGGGTACACTGTGGTCATTAAGGGATGGACATGGTCAGCAACAATACTCAGGTAGGCTGTGGCGTTGACACGATGCTCAACTGATGGGCCCAAGAAAATATCCCCCACACCATTACACCACCACCAGCAGCCTGAACCATTGATACAAGGTAGGATGGATCCATGCTGTCATGTTGTTGATGCCAAACTCTGACTCATCAGACCAGCCAATGTTTTTCCAATCTTCTATTGTCAAAGTTTGGTGAGCCTGTGCGAATTGTAGCCCTCAGTTTCCTGTTCTTAGCTGACAGGAGTGACACCCGGTGTGGTCTTCTGCTGCTGTAGCCCATCCGCCTCAAGGTTGGACATTCTGTGCATTCAATGATGCTCTTCTGCATGTCTCAGTTGTAACGAGTGGTTATTTAAGTTACTGTTGCCTTTCTATCAGCTTGAACAAGTCTGGCCATTCTCCTCTGACATCAACAAGGCATTTGTGCCCACAGAACTGTCACTCACTGGATATTTTCTCTTGTTCAGACCATTCTCTGTAAACCCGAGAAATGATTGTGCATGAAAATCCCAGTAGATCAGCAGTTTCTGAAATACTCAGACCAGCCCATCTGGAACCAATAATAATTCCACACTCACCACATAATTCCATCCGCAGAAGATCGTCTTGACTATGTCTACATGCCTAAACGCATTGAGTTTCTGCGTTAACAAGCAGTTTGACAGGTGTACCTAATAAAGTGGCCGGTGAGTGTATATACTAAGTATATAACCTAAATTAATTCAACATGATAAACATTAAATTCAACTTAATATATTAGTTTTCAGTAAAAAAAAAAAAAAAAAAAAACTTATTACTATTTTATGTATGAAAAAAGTTGGTCCAATGTCAAGTCATATAAAACTTTTCTTTCCTCCAAAGCATCAAAACAGAACTTAAACTTTAACAGGTCTCCACATTTTCCCATCTCGCTAAACACTGCATAAAATAACTTTATTTATTAGCAAAAAAGTACTTCTTTGAAAATGAAAACAGCAAGTTAAAAGTTAAGTCCATTTAACCTGAAGCAACACATTTTTTTTTACAATGGTTTCAATGGAGTTATTGTTTGAATAAAATGAAGAGCCTCCAAAAATATTTTATTGAACGAAGATGAAAGTCCTTACTCTCACTTTTGTTCAACATAATGCAGCTATTTCACCTCAAAGAGAACATTCTGTCAGGATAAACTCACCCAAATCAATAGGATTTTCCAAATCAATAGGACCAATCTTCAGGCTCTCCTTCACCCAAAACTCTGATTCTGCAAAATGACCATAAGAATGAAGAAATTAAGAGATATGAACACTTTATATGATGTCTAGATATGAGCTTTCATTTACATAAAAAAAGCTTTGAATTTTAAGACAGAAGTTCATACCTGCTTGACGTGCAAGAACAAACATGCTGCTTCTGTCAATGCTGTAAACAATGTTTATTGATCATGTTAAGTACATCTGAATAAAAGGCTGAATTCAGTGTTCACTATATAAAGCAATCATTGAATTGAACCATTTCATTCATATGCATTTACTTTTTGAAGAGCTAGTTTTAGGTGAAAAGTTTCATTGGAGTAATTTAATCGAAAATACTTTAATTTGTGTCCTGAAGAAAATTTATTAATTTCATTCAACCCAATCACGTTAAAAATACTTTGTTTCAAAACAAATTCGACAAATATGGAGACAAGCCCAACCGTTGGATTAAAAAGTTTACATACATGTCCTGGTTTCAAACCATTATGAGTTTCTTTCTTCCACTGAACACAAAAGATGATATTTTGAAGAAAGCTGAAAACCTGTAACCATTGACATACATGGGAGAAATAAAAAGTGTGTGTTCAATAATAATAATAAAAAAACAGTGTTCAACAGAGGAAAGAAACTCATAATGGTTTGAAACTAAGGGCTACTAAATGATGCTAGAATTTTATTTTTGGGGTTAACTATCCCTATCTATAACCTATTTATAATAATTATACTATTATAGGTTCACAAAGGACAGAATATCAGTCAAAAAAGTATTTGCACTCTCATCCCATGTTCCTGCTGGTGCAGGGTCCACTCTTCGGCAAACTTTTCTCCATTTGGTCCTCTCCAGGGCATCTTCTTGTGATGCGCTGACGATCTTTAAGTCTTTAATTCTGTCCATCTGACATTTCTTCGGTCTACCATGGAGCCACACAAATCATAAAAGTATTGCAAGTTGTTGTTTTTTTTAACATTACCAGCATCACCCCTGAAGATAACAATTCATTAATTCTAAAGATGTTTAACTCCATTACAGTACGTTGATATGCCTTTATTTATAAAAACAAGAAAATCTATACATTTGCATACAAATCTGAAAATGGACTTAAACACCCAGAAGTCTTTCCCTCCAACGCTGGAAAAAAAAAAAAAAGGTGTTGAACAAACAAATTTACATTTAACTGTTTTAATAATGTCTACAGTTGAATGAAACTGATCTCAGAACTGGCATTGGCACAGTAGTGGCTCACCGAATGAAGTAAAAAACAATATTGTTGTTAATGAAGCTGCTAACACCCAACGTATGAGTGCTACACTACTGCAAGGTGGTGACCTCAAAATTCAAAACCTTACAAGAAACTCTTCTGAATCTTTAAACTAAGCGTGGATTAAACTCTTAACAAGTCTATTTCTTAACTTAAAACACCAAAGATTTTATAAAACCTTACGAGAAACTCTTCTAAATCTTTAAACTAAGTGTGGATTAAACTCTTAACAAGTCTATTTCTTAACTTAAAACACCAAAGATTTTATAAAACCTTACGAGAAACTCTTCTAAATCTTTAAACTAAGTGTGGATTAAACTCTTAACAAGTCTATTTCTTAACTTAAAACACCAAAGCTCACTTTTTATTTTCACATGTTACTCCCTCGTAATGCAAAAATCAGGCAAAGAATGCTGGGAATGACATTGGGTAGCACCAATACAATTCATTAATGCTGTCTCAACACAAAACAATTAAGTTAACTTAATATTTTACAGATTTAAGTGTATTGAACAGGACACTGTAAAAAATTCTGGATTTCACACAATTCCTTCATATTGTCCCAACGCAGATTGATTAACTTAACATAGTCGTTTTTACATATTTAAGTGGATTGAACATGAAACAATTAAATTGTCCAAAGCAAACCTTAAGAGTTGTCAGTAACACTTTATAATAACTACACACTATGAATCATTTATTAAGCATTAGCAAATAGTTAATTCATTATCTGTTAGGTATTAACTCTTCATTAACCGACGTTAGTAAGCAGTTAATAAATGCAGCTACAAATGCTCTATTCTTGACTTATAAACGTATTTAAAATATGCTCAATGATTGTGTTTTCGTATTTTGCTAATGATTTTTTTTTCATTACTAAATTAAGTATTGTGTCATTTACAAACTACTTATTTAAGAATAGTGGAATAGTAAATAGCTATTTTAAGATCGCTCAGAGTTAGTAAACAATTAATAAACTATTCACATTAACATTCATGTATCTTAATGTTCAGGCATATAATAGTTACTTTGTATGTTAATAAATGTTATCAACTCAACTTCATCCAGGTTTGTGTCCTAATCTAAAGTGAGGACTATTTGTGCATTATAAATTCCTTATGAATGACAATTAAATGGCCAGTTATATTCCAAACAGAGAAAAAAGAAAATTTTGATTTGATTTGATTTATTTTGAACAGAAATATCATACATTAAAAAATTCTTTAACAAAAAATACATTTCAACATGGTCGAATATAAAATAAACTACTTTATTCTTTTCTGCTCAATAGAAGATACACAAATAAAACTGCCTCAAATGATAAATATTTGCAATCTTAACTCAAATAAAATGACTGTACAGTTTAAACTTCGCTAAATAACATTGAAATTTTCTATCATAATTTATTGTGACATTATTATATTGTTGTTGTTTTATCCAATTTGATTTAATTGTATTTATTCACAAAAGTGCATGAAGTTAAGTTAATAAAGCATTTATTAACATACATAGTAACCATTACTACAGTGTTTCCCAACCCTGTTCCTGGAGGCACACCAACAGTACATATTTTAAATGTCTCCCTTATCTGACCCATTAACTTCAGGTTTTGGAGTCTCTTCTAATCTCCTGATAAGTTGATTCAGGTATGTTTGATTAGGGAGTGGTTGAAAATGTGTACTGTTGGTGTGCCTTCAGGAACAGGGTTGGAAAACACTGCATTACTATTATATGCCTGAATAATAAAAAAATAAGTGTTGATTTGAATAGTTTATTAATCATATACTAACTCATTCTGAATGATTCTAAAAGCCACCAACTACTCTTAAATGGTTTGTAAATAATGCAATACTGATTTTAGTAATGAACAATTATTAAGTAATAAAGTATGAAAACACAATCATTAAGTGCATTATAAATGTGTTTATAAGTCAAGAAGAGAGCATTTGTAGCTGTGTTTACAAACTGCTTACTAACATCTAGTAATATAGAGTTAATGCTTAACAGATACTGAATTCACTATTTGCTAATGCTTAATAGGTGAGTGAGTAATTGTGTGAATTCAGCTCATTTTAAATAAGCCATTTAAACAAGCAGTTGTGTGAGTAAAACAAGTCAATTGTCCAAAGAAATTACAAGAATGGTGGTGTTTCGGCTCATTTAGTTTTAGTTTCAAGCAGTGGTGGAAAGAGTACTGAAAAATCATACTCAAGTAAAAGTACCATTACTTGCCAAAAATGTAGTGCAAGTAAAATTATATGTTGTAAATATTACTCAAAGTATGGGTAAAAAGTAGCCCTTTTATTAGTGCTCAAGAGCAGTGAGTAGTAAGTATTACACTGTAAAAAGCTGATGCATTTACATATAATTTGTGGATGTGTGTAAACGTAACATTCTGTAGTGCATTTAGTTATTACCTAGCAGGCACACAACGTCATAAGACGTTAATATCAGGTTAGGTTGTGACGTCAGATGACCAAAATTCAATGTCTAGCCAGCGTAAGGACAAAGTTATATTGATTTCAAATAACGACGTCAAATGACGTTGATGTTTGGTTAATTTTAGGTTGTGTTCCAACCTAAACGTTGTGAATCCAACGTCGAGCCAACATTTTAAACCAACATCATATTGACATCAAATACTGACATTTTTTCGTCAGGTATGGCAACCAAAATCCTACATCTGATAGACGTCATAGTGGTAATGTCCACACAACGTCAAGCTTTAACATCATTGGATGTTGATATTTGGTTGATTTTAGGTTGATTGTTGAACATCGGTGTCAGCCTGACGTTGCGTTCTGACATCAACCCGATCTCCAAACAAAATGCAACGTCGGCATGATGTTGGGGTACAACGTCAGTCTGACGTCATGTTGATGTCTTGTGTCATCTAATCAGTCTCTGGGTTGATGCGTGTAAAGATTTTGGGCATTTTCTTGGACACTTTTAGTGCTTCCGAAACGTTTTCTGCAATTTTAAAGCACCCATGTCTTGAGTTTCATTTTTGTGCCTTCTACAGTATGTGTGATTTAATTGTACAGGAATTGCAGGACTGATTTCTCTAATCCCCATAGACAAGATAAATAAAGTAGCAACTGCAGGTTGAAGGAAAGTAGAAGTAAAAGTACAGATACAGCAATGTCCTCAAGGGAAAGTAAAAGTACACATTTTAAAAACTACTTAGTAAATTTCTAAGAAAAACTACTCAATTACAGTAGTTTGAGTATTTGTAATTTGTTACTTTACACCACTGGTTTCAAGTAGTTTGAACAAATGCAACAACGTGGAGTGCATATCCCAACATGCAGACAGACACACAAGAAGAAAAAAAATAAAAACGACGCAAAAGAGAAAGCCAGTTTCAGATTTGCCTATGTTAGTTGAGCTGAGATATGAATGAATCCACACGGCACGAAAACATGACAGCATAAAAACTCAACAGACTACGGCACCAGAAAAAACCATGGGAACCCTCTGTCATTTATCATCTATTTACAGCAAAAACAACTCTCTCTCTCTACATTACTCTTCACCAAGCTTCCTTGAATATCAGCGACATCCATGAAAAAAAGCACCCTCCTCATTTGTCTTGTGTGGCGTTTGTGCCACCGCTGGGGTTTGGCTGAAGGAGTAAAGGGGTCTGGGGGAGACTGGAGGTTTGTGGGGTTGTAAAGCTAGAAAGAGAGAGAGGCATGAACATCCCCTCAGGTCTACACCCCCAACCTGTTACTCCTCTGTTACTAGGCAACACCTGCTGGCATGTGCTAAATAAAGATTAGCACCCGGCGAGCCGACTGCCAAAGATGTAAGAGACACAAAAGCACAGCTCCTGCTTTCTTACAACTTCCAGAGTCCACCGCGCGCTCTCTTTCTTCACATTACAGATTAACAGCCAAAAACACATGCTTCAGTTCCGGAGGAAAAATAGCAGGACAGAAAGCCTCATTGTGATTTTGGAATGTTTGTTTGGAATGATTGTTTAGAAGTCCAAGGATATATTTTTTAGATTGTAATACAGTTAAATATTAGCAGGGGATTATTAAGCAGAGATGGCAAAAGTACACACATCCTTAAGTAGAAGCACAGATCCTCATATTTAAAACGACTCTGGTAAAAGTTGAAGTACTGACTACACTTTTGTAGTCAAGTAAAAGTAAAGAAGTACGGCCTGAAATAAGTACTGCCATACTTGTTCTTATATTCAAAAACGTAGTTCTTCTGCCTATATATTATTTATAACTAATAAATGTCTTAAATTTATCCAACAATCTAACAAATTTAAATGAAGACTATAGTGTATATAATACACATGTTAAAGGGCATCTATGCTGAAAAAATGTTTGGACAGACATGTGTGTAGGTATAGTGTATAGACCGTCATATTGGGGTGATATAAACACACCCAACCCTTTTTTTTTTTTTAATAACATAAAAACGGTGGACCAATTGGACAGTTTTCAGACTGACCGCAACTTGATGTAGGAGTGCGGTCCCCCCACCCACCGAATTGATTAACAGCTGCGTATTAACATCTCCCAGTAGTCACTTGTATAATTATATAAACAAGATCAGACGTGCGCAAAGCAACCGGGAATAAAAGGTGTGTTCAGTTCGCTAGGGTCATCAATCATCATCAAATGTGATCAAGAGTGAGTTTTACAAGTTTAAAATGTTTTAAAACAGAGCACATGTGTAATGAATTACAGCGATTTACTTCATCAGCACAGCCGCGTGTCAGAACAATTATAAAGACGCTTCAATCCCGGTTTGTGGACGTTATATCAGGTTTATTTTGTACATTAACATAACAGATATTCATAGAGCAGTGGAGATTAACCTGTTCGAGTTCAGTCGTACAAAATTTAACGATTTTAAAAAGGAGGCGTGGCACCCAACCCCACCCCTAAACCCAACCGTCATTGGGGGATGAGCAAATCGTACTAAATTGTACGAATTAGATCGTACGAATTAGCCACTAAATCAAAAAGTTACGAATTGCCGTGAGATTGTGTTGGTCTGTGTGTGTGTGTGTATATATATCTATGTGTGTGCGTGAACTTTGTAATGACATTGTGTGTGACTCATCATAGCAACTCTACAACAAATACTCATTGGTAAAGTTCCTACTGTAGTACTTCTCACAAACGCTACGTGAGATTTTCTTCCTTTAAGTCTGTCTGTTGTCTGAGGCAGCCGAGGGAGGAGATTAGGCCACGCAGAAAGGGGAGCGGGGAGGACTAGCCTTTAAGGCGCAGTACAACAAAACCATTACCTGATGCAAAACGGTATAAGATAGAATCTTATAAAAGGTATAATAAAAAATCTGATGGGTGTTTTGAGCTGAAACTTTACAGACACATTCTGGAGATGCAAAAGACTTGTCTTAAATCTGAAAACAGGGGTAACCTAGGTGCCCTTTAAAACTATAAAACAGTATAAATTATAGGAAATATGAACTTGTTGAAAACAAAGGAAATAAACCTCATTACATAAGGTATTCATAGGTATTTAATTGCTTTAGTACTAAGTGTACAAAGACTGACAAAAAAAAGTACATGATTGATAGCTTTTCCCCCCATGGTTTAAGATTGAGAGATCCGAGAAGGATGGTACAACATGGTTGGAAGTGGACAAAAAACTTTAACTCTGATTTAAACATGAATGCGTCTCTTGTTTTAACTGTGATCCGATCGACCAAAACTCATTTTGTTACCCGGATGACATCACTCATGTTTACATCGCCGACTCCCACTGTTATCAAACTACACTCTCCAGCAGTTCATCCTTGCATTCAATATCTTGTTTGTCATGGGGTGCATGCATGAAAAGTGAAAGTGCCAAACTGCAGTTAAAGTTGATAAAAATTAAGAATTTGACAAATAATTTGATTACTGATGTCCATGTAAACGGTCACTGTCTTTCTCCCCTGTGTCTGTGTGTTTGTTTTTGCCTCTGTGAAAACCTACATGTGCCCAAACAGAAACTCCCATTTTTTCAGCAAAATCTTCCCTCTTCCTCCCCCGACACTCCCACCTAAACAGAGCTAGACACACTCACTTTCCTGACTTTTTCCAAACTAGAGGTGTGAAAACACCCTGCTGAGACAGCGTGGTTTCGTGGCCCTTTAAGTACAGTAACAATTTGTACTTCAAAATAGTAGCCTATTTGTACTTCGTTACTTCCCATCATGTTGTTAATCTAAAGTAAAAATCTTGTCATCATTTACTTTTACTTGTTACAAAGCCTTACGAGGTACTTTCTTCTGTTAAACACTATAGAAGACATTTTAAATAATGCTGGAAACTTGTAACCATTGACTTCCAAGCAAAACAAATACTATGGAAGTCAGTACATTTTCATCCACCTATTTTAATGTGCATTTTGGATATGCGCATAAAAAACGGTTAATGGAAACGCCAAGATGTGCATTTGGAAAACTTATGACCATAACTGAGAAGGATAATTTTTTTTTCTATAAGAAAAGATGCGTATAAACTATGATGGAAAAACTTTTACTAAACAAATTCAGGTATGCTCTTTAAACAAGTCATGGGATTTTGTTAAAGGAGATCATGTGGTGATAAAAATATGTGCGAATGGACAAACCAGTAGGCTCAGCACATTGTAAAACATCTGAAATGTTGTTTTGTTCATTCTAAAACAGCTTAACCGTTTCAGTATTAGTGTTACTACATTATTAACTACTTCCAGAACTGTCAAGAGTGTCTGTGCTCTGCGTCTCACGCCTTTAAATGCCACCACGTGTTCATTGCGCATCCCATTTTGTCTTCTAAGGCGCAAGTCAATTATTAAATAAAAAAAGGATTCACACAGCTTCTCCTACCACAGCAAATTCCTATATTTACCAACCAGTTAATCAGGAAGGGACAATTTTGTTTGCTTTGACTCATTGGATGGAAACGCTGCTTTATTTGCATGTCTTTTAGGCGATATTCCAGTTTTGCTCATAAATTTAATTTGCATCTTTGGATGGACACAGCTACTAGTTACAGGTTTCCAGCATTCTTCAAAATATCTGCTTTTGTGTTCAATGAAAGTAACACAAGGTTTTGGAACCACAAATGGTGAGTAAATTGTCATTGAGTTAAAAATAATTATTGATATTGTAAAATCTGCTAATAGTTATCATAGAAATATTTCTATTATTGCTAAGATTTAAAACTTAGAGATAACTTTGGGGTATTTGAAAAATGAATCATAACTTAAATGAGCAAAAAGGACAGTTAAGACATTCATAAAATTCCAAAACAAAAATGTTCTTTTGAACTTTCGATTCTCATCAAGTGATGCATCACATTTTTGCACTTTTGTAACAAAATTGAATAAAATGACAGAGTATGTTTATATGGACAACAATAATCTGATTTTAATACGATTAAGACAATACTCCAAGTAAGAGTCTACCATGTAAACAGCAATTTTATTGGTGTCCATGTAAACATATTCATTCTTACCTGGTTTACATTCCACACTCTGAAAGGCCTATGGGTGGAGTGCTATTTTCCTCTGATGTGATTCACATCAGTTTTCTTGGCCAAAAAGCAAAAACGTTTCAAGTCAACAAAATACAAAGTGTTGTTTAATAAGCATATTCTGTACTCAATTCATATATATGCAATATATATTTATTAATCTATGCATAAACTTAAAAACTTTAAATAACTATAAATAGTTTACATTTTCTGAAAAAAATCTGATGTCAAATATCTGAACATTCCCGAGAAGAGGATTATGTGCTTATGATCAAACTAAAGGGGGGTGGGGGGGGGGGATGGGGGGGTGGAGAGACACATAAACCAAAAAAAGAGAGAAAGTAACAGCAGAAGTAGTGCATATCAGAGCAAAAAGTAACTGCTATCTATATCTATATATATACATCTATATCTATCTATCTATCTATCTATCTATCTATCTATATATATATATATATATATATATATATATATATATATATATATATATATATATATATATATATATATGTATATCTATATATAGTATGTATATCTATATATGTAGAAGGCCAAAACACAAAATAATCATTCATACTGATCATTGTGGAGCATTTGATGTCGGATATCTAGGACCATGATAAGCTTGAACAGGTCTGACTGTTTAAACATGAGCAGTACAGAGCGAATGGGAAAATGGAAGTGAATAAGAGACCACTAAATGACTGGAGAGATAAAGTAAAATCAGTCTAATCCTAACAGAAAACACAAGCTCATCAGCCGGTGCTTACCTTCAGTGGCTGGCAGCCATTGCGTAACCCTTTCATTGCATAATCCCAAACGTACATTCATGTCAGAGGTTTATCTTTAGCGCTTTTGGCATGAGGCATCCCGGAATGTCCCATTTGAGAGAAGAGGGAGATAAAATGGCCCTCAAACACCTCTCAACTTCCTATTTTAGCAGCAGCATCATCACCACCATCATGAGGGGGCTGTTAGAGTGATGCTTCACCCTCTTCCCACATAGAAGGATTGTTTTAAATTTAAAATAAGTGTACGGAGAAAACACAGCACCAATGTGGGGGCGTTCAGGAAATAGACATTTTAGGCTGGGGAATATGTTATCTCAAATAAATCACTGTCAGTGTTGGTACAAAGTAGAACAAGAAAATATTGCACACCATTCGATTTAACTGTAAGGCAGGATGGATCCATGCATTCATATCGTTTATGCCAAATACTGACGAGACCTTCTGAATGACAAAGCAGAAATCTGTGCATCTATTCTTCTATTTCTATTCTTCAAGAGTAGATGAATCATGTATATCTTAATCTACTCTTGTTAGAAAGTAATTCTGTTATTTAGAGTTCATAATAGTTCAAAGGCGATCATAGTATTTGAACATATCTCCTGGCTTTTGCCACACACTGGTGACAATTCTCTGTAAACCAATAGCGTTCAGCTGTGGGTCAAGCTCCACGTTTTGTTTGGAAAGAATACCCAATAATGGCCCATTTCCACTGAGTGGTACAGTACAGTAAAGGTCACCTTTATCAAGCTAGCATTTCCACTGCCAAAAGTGTACCAACGGCGTGGTGTACGACAAAGTTTTAGTCTACGTCATTCTCGCTCGAGGAACGCATAGCAACACGTAGCCTACAGTCAGTGCAAACCTTAATCTGTATCTTTAATCCTTACCAGCACATGTAACCTCTTAGGAAAGTAATTCCGTCCTTCCGAGTTTATAACAGTTCAAAAAGGTGATGATAATAGTTAAAGATGGCAGTTTGTTCATGTTTTAGGTTGCTGAAAGAATCATTTGCTTCTTTGTTTTTTCGGGATTCTCCTTTGTTTTTTCACGCTTGACTCTCGCGTTTGTCAGTTTCTGAAAGGATCGGATATCAGAAGCACTTCAGTAACACACATACGTTATTATCATCAGCTCAAGAAGTTCATTATTTCAAATATAGACGCAAACAGAAGCTCTCAGGAGAAAGTGAAATCACTCGCGCTTTAAATTGCCTTGAAAACGGGGCACAGGGTTGATTCTGCTCTTCTTTTTGGCTTTGTGGCTGTTCATCAAGACGACAACAAGATTTGTTTATGCTTGGGTCGACCATGGCTCAATATTATATGTATATATTAATACCATGTAATGTCTCGGCTTTGTATGCACGTCTTTGTAGTGACGTTTCTCTGTAAACCAATAACGTTCAGCTGCATGTCTAGCTCCGCCTTTTGGTACACTTTTGTTGTGCTAGGTACACTTTCAAAAGGGTACCCAAAAAGTGGTACAGTTCACTTTTTGGTACCTTTTGACAGTGGAAATGGCCATAAAAGCGTACCAACTGTACCGTACAGTACCACTCAGAGGAAATAGGCCATAGATGGTATGGTACATTTTTTGGTACCTTTGACATTAGAAATGGACAAAAAAAGCCCACCGTACTGTAGTGGAAATTAGTCATTACAGATTTAGATTCATGATTATGATTTTTTTTTTTAATTATCATTCATTTAGATTGAATGCTGAATTTGTAAATGATTACTTTAGTACTGTTATGGTTAATAATATTAGCAGCAGGCCAAATTAGTCACCAGGAATCCTCCCGGTGCTCCTAACGCCGAATTCACTCCTGGTTTACAGGATCTTCTTTATTTAATCTGCTTCAAGGTTTGACGTTATGCATTCATACCCCTTCTCCGCCAGCACAAACCAGGTGCTAGTTTGAAGCCAGTGCTATTGCCAGTTTGGAGTTTGTATTTCTGGCGAGCCTTCTAAAGATGATACACAGAGCATCTTTTAGAGCAATGTTGCCCAGTAAGGTTTGCTTGGCTGTCCATTAGATCAGGGTTTCTCAACCATGTTCCTGCGAGGACCACCAACATTGCATGTTTTGGGTGTCTCCTTTGACTGTCACACCCATTTCAGGTCTTTCAGTCTCTGCTAATGAGCTGATGATCTGATAGTGTTGTTTGGTTAAGAAGCCATGGAAAATATGCAGAGCTGGTGGTCCTCCAGGAATGTGGTTGAGAAACACTGCATTAGATCAGTCGTCAGCAATTATTTTACCAATAAGATTGCCAGAAGCAAATCACATGACTGGCTTGGAGCTGTCAAAAAAATTTAAACAAGATGGCAGTTGCTCAGCAGCAGTGCAGCGAGGAAAACAAGCGTGAACTCATAGTATTATTGCGATAAGTTGTCACGTGTCAACACAAAACAGGGTTGTCATATCATTTAATTGAATGGTTACCATGTCAACAGCTGTCCAATTAAAATGTGCAGTAAGCAATTGAGCTTCCTTGTATACTTTTGTGAAGGTTTAACCTTTCGATGTGCTTGTTTTGTCCTGTCGTGCATTCATTATATCAGCACAAGCGCTTCAGAGGGAGGGTGTTGAAGGAATGTGTCTCATCTGGTTGCCTGTTAATGACAACATTGCGCTAAAAGTTGCCACATGTATCATCACCTTAAGAACTGCTTTGCTTTTCCAGTGCTTAGAGAGCCACTGTAGAGCCAGGTCTGATGTCACTATGCATTTTTCCCAGCTAAGCCTGGTAGTGCCAAATACAAATGAGGCATTAACTATGTGTTGCTTGCCATTAGTTATTAAAGGGGTTCCCAAACGTTTCAGGCACGTTTATCCGTGCCTACCGCGTCTGGTGTGAACACAGCATAATAGTGTTTTTAACAACATGGGACACATATGACTGTCAACATCTCAGAAAAAACGTGTCGTGGTGTTTCGTGACCCTTTAAAAAATATCAAATCCCAGCACAGTCAGTTTTAGTTTGTTTGTATATCAAAGAGTCTTCCTTAGTTTGTATTATCCACTTTTTATTTGGATTTTGTTTTAAAATTCCAATTTAGTTGAAAGAAATCGTTACATCCCTACTGGAGACACTTTTGCATGAAATTCCCAGTAAACTAGCATCCTCAGACCAGCCCGTTTGGCATAACCAGCTGTTCTTCATTCAAAGTCCCCTATCTTACCCATTCTGATTTGAACTCATCTTTACCACTACATGCATCTGACCACTAAGGCATCAAGTTGCTTCTACATGATTGACTGATTAGATATTTGAATAAACAAAAAGCTGAAACATGTACCGAAGTGACCAGTGAGTTTGGCTCATTGTTATTTGCATGACAGATAACACTGTGTTTGAGTGTAATCATGAGGGTTTTAGTCTGAGTTATACCAGATCTCTCATGTGTAGCACTGTGGCGTTCCCCACATGTACCCGTCTGTGTCGTTGCAGTTAATTATGTTCGAAGCTCTCTGCAGTGACCATAGTAACAATCTCCAAGGTCTGTAGACTCACCGCCTATCTCTACAACAAACCAACATGCCAGAGAAAAGATAGAGGGTCGAGTCTGTCAGTCAAAGCAGGGGACGAGATAAATCCCGTCAGCCAGAGAGAAAGAACCCGGACCAATAAACAGGAAGAGAGATGGATGACTGCAGGGAAACATAATCACCACGAGCTAATGAAGGGAGATAAACCAAACAACCAGCAGTCAACCCGAGACAGACAGACAGAATTAAAGGCTAAAAACGGCCAAGACTGTGATCATGTGTTAGCCAGCCTGACAAGTCTGAGTTGGGGATATAATACAGACTGGGATTGGACCAAAACAAACAATACCCTTATCCTGACACTGAGAAATCAATGTGAAAGACAGGATGAAGATGGATATTTAAGAAACACATAAGCCAACAGTGTGGAGACGGGAGTAGGAGGGAGTGTATTGTTGCAGGAAGTGATGACGAGGAGGGGGTGGACAGGGTGTCCTGGGTAAGACAACTTAGATTCGAGAAAGACTGTTGGCATTTCTTTTGCTTATCCCAAGTAAATCACCCTCCCTTTTCTCACTTTGTTTTGCATACACTCGCATCTGTCAAGAGTAAATGACAGTTAAAACACCACTGGGAAACTTACCTTCTCTAGAGTTTAGCTCCAAACTTACATCAAGCTTAGCTTAGAGATTCCGATGACCTACACCAGGGGTCACCAAACTTGTTCCTGGAGGGCAGGTTTCCTGCAGATTTTAGCTCCAACCCTAATCAAACACACCTGAACAAGCTAATCAAGGTCTTACTAGGTATACTTGAAACAATCAGGCAGGGCCCTCCAGGACCGAGATTGGTGACCCCTGACCTACACAGATTCTAAATTTGCATACTATTTAATAGGTATTACATTTAGTTTGTTATAGGGATGTCCAGATCCGATCACGTGATCGGAAATTAGGCCTGATCACGAGGTTGCAGACACGATCGGAATCAGATGTTCCCTCCCGATCAAGATTCAAATACAGTAGGGATCGTAAGTTTGGGCACCCCATTTAAAAATTTGTATTAATGTGCATAAAGAAGCTGAGGAAAGGTGGAAAAATCTCAGAATGGTGTCAAATTACAGATTAGACATTCTTATGTGTCAAAAAAATTTGTTTCCATCATTTACACTTTCATTGTGACATCCAGTCACCATCAAGCACCTAGTTTGGTGCTTCCTTTGGTTACTCCACTATGTAACCATAGCTTTCTGCCACAAGTAGAAGTCATCAGGTGGCTCCCAACTATCCCTGAGTGTTTCGACCCTTACCAAAACACTCTTCAGCTGGTGGGTCAGCAGTGGTAGCCTAGCCACTGCCCATCTACTCATGGCTTCCAGCTTTCCTCCTCTCTCCTACTCCATAACCAGCATTAAGCTTGTTCTGCTTATCCCATCCTGCGGTTTCTTGCTTTTCTTTTCTATCCCTAAAGCTGACATCAGTCACCATACTGACTTGCAGGAAAGCCTCTACACCCTACCTCCACAGGAAACAGCCATGCCTGCAAACATTTGTTTTTACACTCCTGGATTAGTGGCGTGTGCTTTAAGGCCTTCCTCTCATGAGCCTCTTCACAACCCTCGTTCCATGGCACAGTCAGCTCAATTAAAATACATAACAGAAAAAAGGCATCTGCAAAAGTTTAGGCACCCTGCAGAGTTTACTGCATGCACTGCCCCGATTGGAAAGCTGAGACCTCACAGTGTCATGGATTGTTCTCAATCGTCATCTGGAAAAAAGACCAGCTGATGTCAATCTCAAAGATTTTAAATGCCCAGACTCATCTGACCTTGGCCCAACAATCAGCACCATGGGCACTTCTAAGCAGTTGTGTAGAAAACTGAAACTAAAAACAGTGGATGCTCACAAAGCAGAAGACTATAACAAGATAGCAACGTGCTTTCAGATGTCAATATCCTCTATTCGGAATGTAATTAAGAAATAGCAGTCATCAGGAACAGTGAAAGTAGAAGCAAGAAGACCAAAAAATATCAGACAGAACAGCTCGCAGGAGATCAAGAGTCAAAACCCACGTTTGACTGCACAATCCCTCCAGAAAGATCTGGCAGACACTGGAGCTGTGGTACACTATTCCACTATAAAGAGATACTTATGGTATATAAATATGGTCTTCATGGAAGAGTCATCAAAAAAAAACTATTCTGCATCCTCACCACAAACATCGGCATTTGAACTTTGCAAATGAACATATAGACAAGCCTGACGCATTTCGGAAACAAGTTCTGTGACCAATGAGGTTCAAACAGAACTATTAGGCCGGAATGAGCAAAGGTACATTTGGAAAAGAAAGGGCAGAGAATTTAATGAAAAGAACCTGTCCAACTGTTAAGCATGGGGTGGATCATCCCCAAACAAGGAACATTTCACGAATAGAAGGAAAAATGGATTCAATAACATTTCAGCAAATTTTGGATGGTAACTTGATGCCATGTGTGAAAAAGCTGACGTTAAAGAGAGGATGGCTTCTACAAATGGATAATGATCCTAAACGCACCTTAAAATCCACAGTGGATTGCATCAAGAGAGTTTGACCTCATTCTTGACTTGACACAGAAACAGCAACACATGCGGCATGACATCACTTTGTTGCAGAGACGCTATTGGTTAAATGCCAGCAAAGTAGAACACGGAAACAGCTTGAAGCGGACAGCGCGAGTATGTCTGTGGACTGAAGGTATTATCAAGTTGATGACGACAACAGTGCCATCGCAAACTGTGAGATATGTAAACTTGGGATTGCCTGCAGGGTATTTTAAGTTGAGGTGCTATTTGCTTTTATTTTATATTTACTGTTGCACTAAAGTCCAAAAGTGAAGAATTTAAGTTATTTATTTCTTGATTTTTCAAGCTACCTCACAGAAGTTCTCTGTTTGTTAACGGAGTTGTTGAATGTTAAAATAAGGTGAACTAAATAAAAAATAAGGAATATCCTGGATCTGTTTCTTCTTTATTCTTTTTTCATGTATTATAGAAGTATCAGATTGGGTTTCGGTAGATTCTCAAAATCCAATGACTCGGACTCAAGGGCAAAAAAAAAAAACTGATCAGGACATCCCTTGTTTGTCACCTACACTGTGGCAATTTAAAAAGATTATATAG
This sequence comes from Danio aesculapii, assembly GCF_903798145.1. Lineage (NCBI taxonomy): Eukaryota > Metazoa > Chordata > Actinopteri > Cypriniformes > Danionidae > Danio > Danio aesculapii. The sequence goes on along the minus strand of NC_079453.1, from coordinate 29,057,872 downwards.
TATGAATAGGTGACGAACAAAGATTCTGATGCACTAAATCTTCCATGCTTTATCAACAAAGGCATCAGTTGCATTTTTTCACTGTAATTTTCAAATCATCTTTATGGGGAAACATATGATGAGGTGATAAAGCGTCCATCAGTTACACTCTTCAGAATCTCACCATGAAGGCTGATTTATACTTTCACCTAGCGCCGCTGACTGCGCATGCACCTCACGGAACGGGCAAGGCTTTTATACTTGACACGTTCGCCGTTGTGCTATTCTTTAACAACAAAGGGCGGTCAAAAGAAACAGACCGTAAAATCAGACGGATAAACAGAGAAGTAGGAAGTTTCTGGAACTACATCATATAATTAATATCGTTCAATATTTTTGAACTAATTATTTTTTTCAGTTATTTTAATGATTATAAAGATTTTTTATAACCATTCAAGATTTTTTTTTAATCAACCATCACTTGCTTTTGTTCATATCTCAGACCGTTCTACCTATTATAGTTTATTAAAATATTACTGACAACAGAACATGGGTTGCTCTACAACAGGCATGTCCAAGCTCGGTCCTGGAGGGCCGGTGTCCTGCAAAGTTTAGTTCCAACCCCAATCAGACACACCTGGGCTAGCTAATCAAGCACTTACTAGGCTTTCTAGAAACATCCGTGCAGGTGTGTTGAGGCAAGTTGGAGCTAAAATCTGCAGGACACCGGCCCTCCAGGACCGAGTTTGGACACCCCTGCTCTACAAATATATATTATTATTACGAAAAGAAAAATAATAGTAATAATAAAAGTACACTAACTAGTCTTTTTTATTTAGCCCACTCAACAATTCACACATTATTGTTTGGCTAGTTTCTGTCCTATACTTATGCTAAAAAGGCAATAATGGTCCAACATTCCTGACCATTATGATGTAAACCGATAGGTTCAAATATTCTTTTCCAGATATCAAAGAAATAATTTGTTACTTCATTTTAGTTTTGTAACTATTAAATTGTTTTAAATTCTAAATTGTAACATAATAGTGTAAAACCTATGAATGGTGGAAAAACATATCCTGTAATTGTTTTGGAAAACCACATGGATCTCCACTTTTGCCAACAAACTTATCCCTCAAGTTTTTCTAAACTTTAACAAAAACTTTCTTCCTTTCCCACTGCTGTTGCAATTTCTAGCCAAGATTTATTGGCCATCTGATTATCCCTATGATCATGCATGGACAGGTTATAAAGATGTCTGTACAGGCGTACCCATTTCAGACAAAATCTCTTCAAAGTGATTCATATTTAACTCAAATCAAAAGCGGGGCCACACCAACTGTTCGCTCAAGTCTCAAACATTTTTGCGCCAGGCAAAATCATGTCATGCGCACCCAAAGCAAGCCTCCGCAAACACTGCAATCACGTCACAGTCGTTGCGCGCACTCAAGCAAACTAGCAAACTTGTAGAGTATAAATCAGCTTGAAGCAGCAAAAGACATCTGGGTGTATTTTGCATACTGGAAACTATGAATTCATTGCGTAGTACTCAACTCGCATACTTGGTGTTTTCCACATTATATACAGTTGGGTTGAAGCACTAATTGAAGGTAGAAATATGCACAGGATCATTCATATTAGTCATGTTCTAGCAAGACTCTGTGACATTAGAAAGAGTTATTTCTTTTAAATTCCTGTTTGAAGCTTTTCCATTTGATAAAAAGTTAGAGAGAAGGTAGAGCTCTAGGTTAGAGGTGGGAAAGTTTGGCAGAGCTTTGATCCAACCTTAATACTTTTCTAGTAACACTCAGTCCTTGATCATCTCATTGGGTGTGTTTTATTAGAGTTGGAACAAAACTCTGCAGGACTGTGGCTCTCCATGTTTGAACTTGCCCACCCCTGCTTAAGGTAGAGCTCTTCATTAATTTTTTCCATCAGATAGACTTTTTGCATTTCTTTTTTTTTTTTTTTTTTGCATTTATCCATTCGGCTTTAACCAAATATTCAGTATGGCTGGCAAATTACAGAAAGTTGGGTTCAATTGAAATTATAGTCATATAACATGCTCCACTTTTTCAGCAGGGCTGGTGCATGAGCCCATGCCTAATATGGAATTGAGTTGCTTTGCCACACATCACAATAACAATGACCAAATCGTGGGTTTCGAACAAGTCTAAAAAACCAGCAGTGTCCAAACCTGTCCTGGAGAGCCACAGTCCAGTGGAATTTAGTTCAAAACATTTCAACCAGGTTAAAAAAGGCTTCAAAACTTATTACAAACTTCCAGGAAAATATATTCAAGCTAAGATCAGCAGTGCACTGACACAAAACCTCACTTTACTCCAGCAAATCAACCAAATAGCTGAGCTTTCACAGCCTCCAAGTCAGAGGAAACACAACCTGGAGGCGACATATTCAGAACCTATAGACAACCATATTTATTTACTGATTTTTAACTACTATCTAGCATGGGGTGGGGGGGGAATCTGGTTATTTATAGAAAATCTGGTTATTTAAAGCGAGTTTGGATTCATCTGATTTGTAAATCATGTGATAGTTAACACAGGACCAGCCGTGGTCAATCATAAGCATGTGATCCTCTTGAATTTTGTTAATAAATAAACTTCACTTAGCATGAATTGAACTGGATTAGACAATTAGTATATAATAATAAAAAATCTCAATAATTTTGACTGGGCGGGGGTCTGGATAAAGGGCATAAGCTGGGAATAAGCTCCTTGTCTCACTGAAATGTTGCAGATATACAAGTATTCCAACTTATAAGGTGTCAAACAAATCAGAGATTTGGACAAATGCAGTTTATTATAACAAGTGTTATAACAAAAAATACATTTGGATGAATTTACAGTTTCGAAATCATGTAAAAGTAAATGGTCACACTTTACAAAAAGGTTCCATTGGTTGACGTTTTTTTTTTTAAACGATTTACTCAAATTAACTTCAAACGAACCATACTTGTACAGCATGTATTAAATCACAAATGTTCATTAATTACAGTTTATAAAGATGACTAAATACAGTAATAAATGTATTGTTGATTGTTTGGATATAATCGTAAATACAATAAACTAATAAAACCTTACTGTAAAGTGTTACCAACTAAATAAATTGTAGGACCGAACTGGAGTCCAGCTTTTAGACTCTGAACAAACAAGAATAAAAACAAAATGATAAAAAAAACATATCAAACAGCAAATGCTTTAATCAATATTTAAAAAAATGTTCTGATAAAATAAAATTACTTTTGTTTCCAAATCAGGCCTCATGTTTTTTCCTGACCCATGCTAATCCATAAGCTAACTAACTCGTAGGCCCATTACAAGTGCTGCTAGCAAGTTCTGTGTCATTAGCATTTGACCCTGAAGAGTTTTTCTCCGTTTCTGCACCTTCCTGTTCCACAAGATCCACCTCTTGGCCCTCAGCATCTTCAGTGCTTCCTTCCTGGGTTTCAGTTTGACCGTCGTTCCTCTTGCCCTGTTTGTCGCGAAACACTTCCACTCCCACCATACGGAGGTAATGGAGACGCTCATTACGTGAGACGAAAGCCCTGATGGATGTTTTGCCCCTCCATCCACACAAATCTATCGGGCACTGAGGAGCCTCGAGATCCCTGGAGAGATGAGAAAAAGAGTTAAACTGTCTCAGAATTTAAATGTCGGGGTATTCACAGATTCAATCCAAATGTAAAAATTGTATGTGAAAATGCTGAATTTTGCAGTCATTAAGTAAAGACTTCAACATGATAAACTATTGAACGGTTGCAAACCATTTAATTGTTTTTTACAGATCTTAAATTATTTTAAGTTCACTTCTCAACGTCAGTCTAAAGCAGGCTTACTGCTGTAGTTGACATTACATGGTGTTCAGCCATAGCAATGATTAAACAAGAGTAAGAACAGATGAGCAGTGGTGGAAAGAATACTAAAAAAAAAATAATAATAATAAAATCACTCGAGCAAAAGTAGCAATACTTGCCCAAAATTGTAGTGCAAGCAAAGTAAAAGTATGTGTAGTAAATGTTACTCAAAGTAGAAGTAAAAATGAGCCCTTTTAAAAGTACTCAAGAGTAGTGAGTAGTGAATATTATATAACCGTGGAACTGGTGCCTGGAACTACATCTCAGATATATTTACTCACAATTGACTCACCTGTTAGAGGATGTTTTTGTTCTGTTGAACATTAAAGATGATATTCACTAAAGAAGGTTTCCTACATTCTTCGAAATATCTTCATGCTCAAAGCAAAAAAACTTAAATGTGTGTGGAACAAGTCTAACATTTATTTTTTTTGGATGAATCAGCCCTTTAAATTGTAAAACATAAAAGCGGTGGTTAATGTTGAATCAAAATAAGTATTAATACTAAATCTAACATTTAAGAGTTCACACTTAGCTGATGATTGATAATAAGGCGCGTTTGACATGCTGTCCCAGGAGAAAGCTCTGAGAAAATCCTTGAGCCCTGGGCTCCCTCCCGTTTCGCAGGCCGAGAGGGGAGTCTGAGCTCAGGTGGGTCTCGAGAACTTCCCTGATTTCATGATTTCAGCCGGTTCTTTGATTGTTAAGAGTTTGTGCATTGAAAGCTTAGTACTAAATGCTCACCAATTTGGTTAATTCAATTCACCTATAAACCCACACGAACACTGGGAGAACATGTAAACTCCACACAGAGATGCCAACTGGTCTAGCCTGACCTCGAACCAGTGACATGCTTGCTGTGAGACGACAGTGCTAACCACTGAGCCGCCGTGCTTCCCTGTCCCAGATTAATCTAGGAAAGAGGGAGAGGAGTGGGGGTTTGGGGGAATGGTAAAGATTAAGATTACTAGGTAAGAAAATCTGGCTATTTATAGTAATTTGGATTCATCTGATTAGTAAATCATGTGACGGCTAATACAGGACCAGCTGTGGTCAATCATAAGCATGTGATCCACTCGAAAATAGTTCATAAATAAACTTCACTTAGCATGAATTAAATTGGATTAGATCACTAGTATCTCACTCAAAATAATAAAATCTTAATAATTTTGCTATTTAAAGCTCGACTTTTCTTAGTCACATTAACATAACTGACAAAAAATGAAAAGCTGCTGTTTCTAGATCAGGCGAGGAACTCTTGTTCTAGCTTAATAATACTGTCTTACCATGGCTGCAGCGAGTGCATTAATATTATGCAATGCAACTACAGAAAACTCATTTTTTTCTAAATATCTAAACTATTTTTGCTATTTTTGTTTTGCTTTTGCACAAGATGCTAATGGTCTAATCCATTTCAATGACTTATGCTAAGCTAAGCTAAAAGTGACTTGTAAAATTCCCCCCAAAAAGTGGAGTGTTTCTTTAAACTTCAAGATTTACGCATATTTTGCATTGGGGACATGTATATGTATTTATGAGTATATATGCATGTATTTATATTTTAGATATGTTTTGCAGATCAGCCTTTTTGGCTAATTCTGGCACTTGTAAATGTATGCATTATTGATGTGGATTGTCTCTGTCCTAACACATTCTAATCCTAATAAATTAAACAAAAACCCAATACAAGAGGAAAAAGAGCCAGCGACTGAGTGACGGGGAGGAGGATGAGAGGAGATGGCAAGACAGAAGAAGGGGGAAGGAAAATGAGCAAATTATTGATCAGCCACAGCACAGACAGCGCCAAGAACCCTTGTGGTGTGTGACGCCGGTGGTGGTTGGGCCACTTTAAGAGCGCCTGTGATCAGATGGATGGAAAAAGAGAGTGAAAGATGATCAGGCACACTGTGCTGGAACGAGCCGTCATGTTTTCATGTGGGGGAGCCAGCAGAAAACGATGACACGCAGCGCCACGCGCCACTAATCACTGTGACATCAGAGCTGCTCACGGCTCGTGTCACTCACTATGAGGAAACTGTGAATAACAAGTACACACACGCACGTCAACGTGAGCGTAAGTGCTTTATGGGGGCTCGAATTAATGAGGAAATAAACTGACATATTTATACATTCCCATGATGCTGTGGGGCTAATTTAGACATGTTGTCTAGCTCAAAACGAATATTCAAGTAATGATGTTTTGGATATAAAACCTAGTGGCTTGTCTTAAATTAAAGAATTTCTGGGAAAAACAGTCATTTCATATAACGTTGAAAACAACCGTTATTACTTGGTTATTATTATTTACAGTTACTACTATAGGGTGACGCGGTGGCACAGTGGGTAGCACGTTCGCCTCATAACAAGGTCGCTGGTTCAAGCCTCGGCTGGGTCAGTTGGTGTTTCTGTGTGGAGTTTGTATGTTTTCCCTGTGTTCACGTGGGTTTCCTCCGGGTGCTCCGGTTTCCCCCACAAGTCCAAAGACACGCGCTATAGGTGAATTGGGTAGGCTAAATTGGCCGTAGTGTATGTGTGTGTGATTGGTTCCCAGGCTGGAAGGGCATTCGCTGCGTAAAAAACGTGCTGGATAAGTTGGCGGTTCATTCCGCTGTGGTTACTATAACCTGAGCATTTAGGAGGCTTTAAACAACAACACTTTGAACAAAAACGTTTACATTTTGGCCATTCATTTACATGGCAGGGGCATTTTGGTGGCCTAAAAATGCTAACTTTCCCAAAGCGAACTCAAGATATCTTTACAGAGTTCAGTTAATATTGTAAAAACAGTGGCATCATGTGCATGCATGTTGTGTTCAGTCTATTGACATGCATACTTGACAATATTCATGTCGCAAATAATTGGCAACCAAACAACAATTGCAGCCTACAAGTACTGTATTTGTGTTGCTCAAAGTCACCTGTACAAAAATAGGGGTGCAACAATACAGACCTCTCACAGTTCAGTTTGATTTTTGGTTTTCGGTCACAGTTTCAGTATGGTTTGGTATATATTCAGTAAAAAAACACAGCCAAATACAAATAACAGAATAAATACTCGACAAGCTAAACAGAATACAAAATGAATACAAGGAAATACTACAATTAAAAGCTTTTTTCAAGTTTTTCATGAACCTAACAGTAGTTTTCAGTAACATAAACAGAAAAATATACTAACATATAACACTTCATACTGTATATAATCTTTTGTGTACAAAATAAATAAAGGTTAATTATTACTGAGCTGGCTATTCAGTCAAGAGCAGTGACTTCATTATCTGTTTTATTTTGATTGATATTAAAAACAAAGACAGCAGGAATTAGATGCTTTTATCTTTATCCACAGATGCAGGCAGCACAATGGAAAAGTTACAGACAAATGCTTACATTCTAAGGCGTCATTGAATGCTCATCAAATCAGACAAGTGGACATAATTATTGCTCATAACTGAGATTTACTATTGAGAAGCAAGATTAGGCATTTCTCAGATTGAGTTTTGGGCTTTTGGAGCACATGCACTCGTTCTCTAACAAGCAGTTCACATCACTTCATTTTCACATTAAAGTGTCTAGTACTTTAGGGAGACATTTACTCATGGGGAACAGTGTTTCAGCCCATGGACACACATTCTAACATGTAAAGAGCCAGTTCAGGGAGTAATTAAAGTAAAAAGGGAAATGCAAAATACAATTTGTAAATTTTATTGCAAAACCAAAAAAATGCAATATCCATGTGTGGATTGAACCGTGGAAGTAGTATCGAATGGTTCAATATTATTTTTTACATCAACAGAAGGTGGTTTTACATCAACAGAAGGTGGTGTACGGATGTAACTGTGTTAAAGAAGATGTGCTGTCCTGATGTGGAAGTGCTTTTCATTAACTGTAAGCCGTTTTATTCACCAAGAGAGTTTTCCTCGTTCATTCTCGTCTGTGTTTACATTCCACCGCAAGCACACGTGAGTACTGCACTGCAACAGCTGGCTGATCTGATCACAGAGACAGAACAACAACACCCGGACTCTGCTTTTATCATACTTGGGGACTTTAATCAGGCAAAACTCACACATGAGCTGCCTAAATTCAAACAGCACATTACATGCCCCACCAGAGGCAATAAAATTTTGGACCATTGCTACACCACAATAAAGGATGCATATCGCTCCGTCGCCAGAGCAGCTCTAGGACTCTCCGATCACTGCCTGGTTCATCTTATACCAACTTACAGGCAAAAACTTAAAACTACTAAGCCAGTATTAAGGACTGTCAAGAGATGGACCAACGACACAGAGCAGGTCTTACAAGCCTGTTTTGAATGCACTGACTGGGATGTTTTTGAAGCTGCAGCCACAGATCTGGACGAGCTCACAGAGACTGTAACATCATACATCAGTTTCTGTGAGGAGTTATGCATCCCTACCAGGACCTACTTGTCATTTAACAATGATAAACCATGGTTCACACCAAAACTCAGACAGCTTCGTCAGGCCAAAGAGGATGCTTACAGGAGTGGTGACAGGATCCTGTACAATCGGGCCAGGAACACATTGACAAAGGAGATTGGTGTGGCTAAGAAAAGCTATGCCAAAAAGCTGCAAAACCAGTTTTCAGCTAACGACCCTGCATCAGTGTGGAGAGGCTTAAAAGATTTCACTAATTACAAGACACCGTCCCCCAGTATCGACAGCAATAAACATATTGCAAACGAGCTGAATATGTTCTACTGTAGGTTTGACACCTATGACCAGACACCTCACACCCACCCGGACCATCTCCCTACACAGCCATCAACACCACATCAACACAGCCCGGACCATCGCCCTACACGGCCATCAATACCACATCAACACAGCCCGGACCATCGCCCTACACAGCCATCAACACCACATCAACACAGCCCGGACCATCGCCCTACACAGCCATCAACACCTCCAGCCATCTTCCTCTCCCCCCCTGCTCTTCAGATCAGTGAGGAAAATGTGCGTCAGATCTTCAGTAAACAGAAGAGAAGGAAAGCACCAGGGCCAGATGGTGTCTCACCAGCCTGTCTGAGAACCTGCGCTGACCAGCTGGCTCCCATTTTCTCCCATATCTTCAATAGATCACTGGAACAGCGCAAAGTTCCATCCTGCTTTAAGCGCTCCACCATCATCCCAATCCCAAAGAAGCCAAAGATCACAGGACTCAATGACTACAGACCTGTGGCCTTAACATCTGTGGCCATGAAGTCATTCGAAAGACTGGTGCTAGCATATCTGAAGGACATCACTGGACCCCTGCTGGACCCCCTGCAGTTCGCCTATAGAGCAAACCGGTCTGTGGATGATGCAGTCAACATGGGACTGCATTATACCCTACAACATCTGGACAAACCAGGGAACTACGCAAGGATTCTGTTTGTGGACTTCAGTTCTGCCTTTAACACCATCGTCCCATCACTGCTTGAGTACAAACTGGCCCAGCTCTCTGTTCCTAGCTCTGTCTGTCAATGGATCACCAGCTTTCTGACAGATAGACAGCAGCTAGTCAGAATGGGCAAAATCACATCCGACAGCCGCACCATCAGCACTGGTGCCCCCCAGGGATGTGTTCTTTCTCCACTGCTCTTCTCCCTGTACACCAACGACTGCACTGCAAAAGACCCCTCCATCAAACTCATTAAGTTTGCAGACGACACTACTGTTATCGGCCTCATCCAGAACGGTGACGAGTCTGCATACAGACAGGAGGTGGAGCGGCTGGCGTTATGGTGCAGATACAACAACCTGGAGCTGAACACGCTCAAAACAGTGGAGATGATAGTGGACTTCAGGAGAAACCCCCCTGCACTCCCCCCACTCACCATCATGAACAGCACTGTGGCTGCAGTAGAGTCATTCAGGTTCCTGGGCACCACCATCTCTCAGGATCTGAAGTGGGACACTCATATAGACTCTATTGTGAAGAAAGCCCAGCAGAGACTGTACTTCCTTCGTCAGCTGAGGAAGTTCAACCTGCCACAGGAGCTGCTCGTACAGTTCTACTCAGCTGTCATCCAATCCATCCTCTGCACTTCAATCACCGTCTGGTTCGGCTCAGCTGCCAAAACCGACCTCCGTAGACTACAGCGAATAGTCCGGACTGCTGAACGAATCACTGGCACTACCCTTCCTACACTTCAAGAACTGTACTCTTCCAGAGTGAGTAAAAGGGCTCGCAAAATCACTCTGGACGCCTCACACCCAGCACACTACCTGTTTGAACTGTTACCGTCTGGTCGGCGCTTCAGAGCACCAAGCACAAAAACAGCCAGACACAGGAAAAGTTTCTTTCCTCAGGCTGTCTACCTTATGAACAGTTAAATATTCCCCTACTGTGCAATAAATATGTGCAATACTTTCTCATACGCACTTGTACACAGCACCTTATATCAATATACAATGCAATACTTTCTACATTCGCACTTGTACACAGCACCTTGTAACCTGTATATTTATAACAATCTGTACATACAATTCAACATCCAGGTTTCTTCACTAACCGCATCTGTTTAATGTTCATCATTTTTTATTATTATTATTTTATTTTTTCAGATTATTTTGTGTTGTCACATGTCACTTTATGTACACTGGAAGCTTCTGTAGCCAAAACAAATTCCTTGTGTGTGTGAAGCACACTTGGCAATAAAACCGATTCTGATTCTGATTCTGATTCTGATTCTGATTATATAAAGTAATGCGGCATCTCGTGTAATAAACCAACCTAATTGTCACTCTAAAAATATTACTCTATGCATTATTTTGACTGCACCGCTCTGTTAAACAGTGTTTCTTTAGTTTAGATTATTTTTTTGGAATGCATCAACTAGCCATTTGTAAGCAAACACAATTTAAAAAGCCATTTTGCTTATATTTTATTTAATCAGTTAAATGCACCATTACAAAATCATTTTGTTATTGCCAGAGGACGTTAGTCTATTATTGATCTAATCTATAATACAAGCTTGGAGACACTAACAGAGTTAAAATATATATTTGAAATATTTGAAATTGTTTTTTAAACTGGAAACTTGCTACACAACAATTTAATTTGTTGTTTTAATGCACACAGTGTCCAGAATAGAAGATTAGATATGCAAATATCAAACTAATAAAAAATATATCCCCTAAATAAAGAAATTAGACCCTTAAAAATGCTGAGAAATCTAAAAATGTCAAATGTTTCATTTTGCATTAAAGGTGTGGTGTTAGTTTGACACCCAGTGATATTGCACGCCTGGTACAAAACACGCAAGCACAGGTTGCCAGATTGATGACACCAACAGAAGTGTGCCTGGCTGTCAAGCCTAAAGGTTGATTTAAGGCAGATTTAAGTCGTGTTCTAAATAAAAGCAACGGCACACGATAGAAAGAATATTTTCCAGAATAAAAGGAGTTTTTTTCCTGACCAACACCTGAAATTTATATTTTAGAAACTAATTCTATTTCTTACAGCTGAACAAACAGGATAAACTGACCATGATCACCTCAGGTACACCTCATGTGCTTTATTCAATGTTAAATGCTAATAATAAGAGTTTAATCGCCATTTTACATGACATTTATTGCCATACTACTGAAAGCAGCAGCAGCAGATAGTTCCCCTCAGATCTTGAAAATAAAATAAACCATTTGAAATTGAACTTTAGAACTGTGAGTCGGTGTAAGCCAACACATATCAGTGATTCAGCTTGTACATTTAATGTGAATTAAATTGAATGAATGAAGTACACTGTTTTCCACCAAGGCAGCTTGGGTGCTAAAACATAGTTGACTAAAGTGGCATTGGGCGGGTTAAAAGAACCAAAACAAAGACAGACGCTGTGGCACAGAACACACATTTTCAAAGCAGAATATCAGTATTGTCATTTCAGATAAACAGGAATGTTCACTTAGCATGTTTCTTAAATATCTGCATACATATTATGGTATTTTAATGCTTTAGAAATATCAGAAACTTACACAGCACCTTTAAGTATGGAAAAACTAACAAGCAGCATCTCTAGAATGAACATCTGCTCAGGTGGATTTTAAACAAGAAATGAGTTACAGAAATATTTCTCACGTGTCCCTGTCAACTCGGGGTATTGATCCCATTTAAAACATGAAAGCGACAAACGTGTACTGTGCACCAACGCTCAATTAAAAAAACTAAATGAATAAAAATTCAAGACAAAAACTTCCTAATGTGGAAGAAACATCTGGCATAAACACAGAAGCACAAACATACATGGGCATGGGTGTGTTTGTGTGTGACAAAGAAAGCGCGAGTGAGATAAAAAGGACACACTTTCCATTTGGATTGACTAGTTTTCTACACAGTAAGGGCCATCAACGTGAAACACGACTGTCTGGTGGGCCAAACAATGAGCTTTCTGCTGAGAGAGACAATGAAGAGCTATTTATCTGTGAAGAGGAAGCGGGGTGCATCAGTTCGAGCCCTTTAATTACCAGACAAGGGGCATAATGGCTACAAAGCACTCAATCTCCATTCATTTGTCTCCTGACTGGCTGATGAATGACAGGAGTGCCATCAAACAGCCCTGTGTGTACGTACAACAGTGACACACAGCTCCTGCCCACCTACTGAGCGGACTACCTAGACTGCATTTAAGGACTTTACCTGATGCAGAGACTGCTGTAAATACAGAAAAGGTTGTATGGGATGAGTATCTGTGAGCAATGGATTTTAATCCTTGTGTGCTGTTGGCAACGTTTTCAAGCAATCTGGGGAGATTTTAAGTATTCATTTGGAAATAAATTTCTCTGGGTTTCAGCAAATGGAATGAATTTTTTGATGACAAATGCTTTGGGGGGTGGGGGGGAGCAACAATAGACTATAGACAAATTTACTACCCTTTTGTTGTGTTTGTGGCTGGTTTCGCCCCACTGACATTCATTATAATGACACTTTTGATAGCAAAGCCATGACACCATATAGCCATTTATGTAAAAAAGCTATTGTTTAGTTTATACGCATTTAAAAGAGGTGCTGTACAATGATTATGATGTCTCTAATTTAGAAGAAAAGGTGTGGCGTATTTAGCGAGTCACACGACCGCGAATCAGGTCAATTTTAGTTCAGAATCAATCGAATGAATCAATCAAGAGTGAATCAGTTCAGGAATGGCGATGTGAGAGCAGAGGTACTACAATCTCATCTATAACGCAGCAAATGCAGTAAATTATTGTCTCGTTCTGCAGCACCTCTACTTTGTGAACTGCAGAAGAGTGTATTATAATCTGGATTGACGAGATATATCCAGCTGCAGACCCGCAGAACCACACATGTTTCTGCCACACACACAATCTAGGCAAACCAAATATGGTTAATGACAGATCAGTCTTCTATTATTTTCTTGTATACCGACGACTAACTGCTTAGGAGCCTTATCGCCACCTACTGAATTTCACAAATGTGGTGATCGAGACCGCAGACTGTGAACAGTTTAAGGTTTCCCATTTCAGTCATTATCGTAACAATCATTTTAACATCTGTGCAGGTTTGGAACTCAAATTATGTAAATACAAATAATTAGTTAAACACTTATGACTTTCACATATCCACATACAAAGAAAACATAATAAACAATCTAAATGTAGGATTAAGTGTAATAAACTAATTCAGGATCTTAATGTTGTCATGCTTAGTTAAAAATCGCTTTGTAGTAAAATATAAAAAACAAACAACGGAGAGATTTTTTCATCATATTTCTAAACATAATAGTTTTAATAACTCATTTCTAATAACTGATTTATTTTATCTTTGCCATGATGACAGTAAATAATATTTGACTAGATATTTTTAAAGACACTTCTATACAGCTTAAAGTGACATTTAAATGCTTAACTAGGTTAATTAGGTTAACTAGGCAGGATAGGCTAGTTATTGTATAACGACGGATTGTTCTGTAGAAAAAAAATATAGCTTAAAGGGGCTAACAATATCTAATAATATTGACCTTAAAATGGTTTTAAAAATTTAAAAGCTGCTTTTATTTTAGCCGAAATGAAACAAATAAGAAAAATTATAGGGTATATGCCGAGCTAGTGTTGTTCCCATACTGATAAACTTCCAGTGACCTGTTATTGTGACTTTTTTTCCATTTTATACGGTTCTTTTTACAGCATCGATGTTGTAATGCAATTAAAATACATTCAGTTAAATAAACTTTTTCATTCATTTAGCTCAAGTGTAAAATGAGACAAAAAGCTGTTTACTCGCACACGTCTGTCAGAATCGGCAGGCTAGCGCAGAAGCTAAATTGAATATACTGGGGTAAAATAAATGCTCATATTATAAAGACATGGTGGGGGAAATGTAATTTAATGCAGTGCTTATTGTACAATCTCAGACCCACTTTATATCAGATATCACCCAGCCAGTGGAGATCGCTGATTTTTAAAGAAAACTGACCTTTAGTTAGTTTAGTATCTAAAGTATTTCATGCAAAAGACATGATGTACACATGCGTCGCCAAATTCACGTGCATAAAACCAAATTCACTTGCGTAAAATATTTATATTCACAAAAAAATTCACGTGCACAAAATGAAAATACATATTCATAAAATACGTTTCACAAATGCAAAACACCATTTGCAAATGTATGAGAGTGTACAAAAAGTTGTGAATGTTTAAAACTTGCGAGTTCATCCTGAATGAGAATGTGCAAATCCTCTTTCACGTACTTTACACGTACATACTAGCATATCACCACACAACAAAATATTGATTAATTACTCGAAATATCGAAAAAGGTGTGATGGCTGCCATGCATTTGATTTAGAGCTCCTGTTTATATATTATAAATCTTTTCCAATCCCAGTTTCCCATTTTGGTCTACTGCCTACTTGGGCAACTAACTTTTCTCCAGCTAACTAGGTACAGAATCTGTTATGGTCTGTCATAAAAAAGGACAACTTAAGGAAAGACTGTAGACTAATTCAGAAATCAAATCCAACCAATCTTCTTGAGATTTGTGAAAGAAATATGGTTAAAAAAATAAATAGTACTTACTTTGGATCTGGTAGGTATCGCAAAACAATGCTGCCCATTTCTACAGAGAAAAAAGGGAACATTTTAGAGCAGTGTATTATGAAAGGGATTTGAAGGCAAAGTAGGCGATTTGATTTAAAAACAATTTTTTGTGATGCTGGTTGAAAGTCTCTTCACATCCCAATAGCACTCATAACATTAAGGGGTCTAAATGCAGTTTTAACACCAGTGGAAGAATAAAATAAAAAATATATACCAAATAAAAAAAATTTAGTCTGAACATTACAAAAGGCTGTTCTAGGTGATACTCAATGTGTGGATTTGCATACTTCTGAGCACCATATTTGCGCAGACAGGTCACTTCATCATCACATTTCAACTAAGATGACTGACAGGGCACGTGCAAAGCAGATAAAATTACAAAAATGCTCAGATGAGCGCTTGAAATCTTTTCTGCCAGCACATTTAAAACGGGAAAAAAAAGAAACACACTCCTGGCGTTCTAAAAATCACAGTGCTCTCTGAAAAATGCCTGTGGCTCAGGATAAAACGTGTTGCTGGTCATATGTCCTTATGTTAATACTGAAACATTACACGCTTTTCCCACTGGTTAATTTATATTAATGGTTTTATACATCAGGGTAGGGCTGTGCGATTTGGGGAAAATATCTAATTGCGATTCGTTTGACAGATATTGCGATTCTGATTTGATTTGCGATTTAGTTTTGTAGTCAAGCTCCAGCTCAATAATCTGTAAGCTGTGGCAACAATTCTGCGACAGCTCTTAAAAATGACCTGTTTTGTGTCTGTGACTTTGAAACCAAAATATTCCCATATTACAAATGCTGTTTTTCTTTGATATTAATTTGACTATTAATGCTTCTGAGGCAGCAGATGCCATCATCCCACTTGTCAGCGCTTTCCTGTTTGTTTTCTTTTTTATTGTGGCCATAGATTGACTGCGCAATTCTGATTGGGCAGGATGAAAGTGTGCTCACTCAACTGACTAGTAAGACTGTCACACACAGACAGCAGTCCAGCATTTGCTCTGGGTGGGGGAAATTAAATAATATATCATTAATTATCATATTATCATTTTGTAATATATCATATATTTAACATTATATTATTATACATCAATATCTTTCTTGACCGCAATAACAGTGCTACAAATTGAATTAGAGATTAAAACGTCACTAAAAATGAATGAAGCCGTTGTAAAATGACTTGATAGAGTACTGACATTGTACTGACCACGTTTACATGGACACCAATAATTTGATTTTAATGCGATTAGGACAATACAATATAAGAGTTAACCATGTAAACAGCGTTTTTTTTTAAATTAATTTAATCCGATTAGAGTCATAATCGAACTCTTCCAGCAGTTCATAGTTGCATCCAATATCTTGTTTGTTACGGAGGGCATGCATGAAATGTTCGTGAATGAAAGTGAAAGTGCCAAACTGCAGTTAAAGTCGACAAATTAAAAATGAAACACCCGAAACTGCATGAAACTCCAGATGAAATGCAGATAGCGCGATGACGCAATGACGTTAATCGAATTATGTGCTATAACATGTAAAACGGGATCATGAACTAACACTCCAAAAGCAACTCATGTAAATACCTTAGTCTTATTATTCTCTTAGTTAAAGCAAATAATTCGATTACTGATGTCCATGTAAACGTAGTCAATGTCATCTTTGCATTTAAAGGGACATAACTGAGCAAATGACACTTAATAACAGTTGTCTTAAGCATGTATAAAATCTCATTCACATTTATGGAATAACAGGAAAAACAGCATGACGGAACTCTTCTTCCTCTCAACATCATATCAACATTGGACAGAACCATTTTTTCTCTTATTTCTTTAAGAAGAAAAAAAATGATGCTATTCATCAATGTATTAATACAGACCACTGGATTTAATGTGCAATATTAGTGTTGTCACAAATTTCCAGACGACAAGTACAAGAAAAACAAAAAAAAAAGCACATTAACACAATTTTCAGACACTTTTCAGATAACAAACACTGCAAGAACAGAAGGCATCATTAGGACACTGACCAAGTTTCTTAGCCTGCATGTGAGCATCATCTCCAAGTTTGCTGAGGAAAGGGTTTTCCTGTGTGAGCAGAACTTTCACGTCCTCCACGCTAATGTTGATGATTCGGGCTCTGATGTACGGGCACAAAGTGTAAACACCCTGCAGACAGACAACAGACAAACTCATTTCTCTATACCATACCGGTCCAAAGACACTTTTGTTTTGCACCACAGAATGATTAAGTCTAGTGCAAAATCTCTTTCTTATTAAATCAGCATTGAAAAGCAGCTGCAGACACATTTGAATCTATTTCTGCATCTATGGGAAGACTGAATGAATACCCATACACAAATTCAACATAACAGATCATCCTCAAGCTAAAAATCAATACACTGTTGTGGAAAATGGTAATGGAAGTTCTCTCTAGAGCTGACAGACAGGCAAGCTGAGGTTATTAACGGCACATTAAGATTAACGGGTTTCCCTATAGACCACTGAACCTAGTTTGAGCAAAAAAAAAAAAAAAAAAAACATCTGAGAAAACGAAGTTTCTTTAATTATAGGCCGATTACTGCAGTATGACTTAACTTCCAAAGCCTTTTTGATTAAAATCACATGTGAAACGCAACCATTATATCTTGCAACCATTATATCGAGCTCTAGGATTAAACTGCTGCTGCTTAAATCTCTACTTGAAAAAAGTAGAAATCCATTTATTACAGGTATATTTATTAAAGACTTTCCAGTACCAATTTACATCACAACTTTTCCTATTTAATTTATGTGATGCATATACAGAATGATTTAAATACTGTGTTACAGCCAAATGTATGTGTGGGTGTTGTTTTGCTTGTGCGTTAGTCTCTCTCAATCAGTTTCCCATTTGTCTGTGGATACGTCAGTCAACATCAATCTCTGTGATGTCACCACCTACGATGCCAATATGGGGTGCGTTTCCCAAAACCATCGTTAGCCAACTAAGGTCGCAAGTTCCGTCGTTAGAAACATAGTTTGTTGATTTGCCGTGATTGTCTCTCCAATGAACATTCACAAACTGCGTTGCAAACTTGAACACTCGCAACTACACCTCTGGAGCTGTAGTTAGAAATATAGTTCCCGGCTGTGTTCTATTCCCACTTATCCCTCCTATGCCCTATTCATTTAGAAAATTCTAACATTCAAAGTTGGAATTATTAAAAATAAAAAAGCATTAATCATCACTCTTATTTGTAATTTGCTTTCAATCTATTTTTACAGTTCAGTTTTAGCGATCTTCATGTTTACAATTGTGCTCCCTTCGCAGTGCACTTTGAAAACATTGACGTCATTTTGAACACAGCGTCATGACGAAAGCTATAGGTGACCTATTATTCAAAAGTGCAATTTATGTTACGTCTCCAAAGCTTGTGAAAACAAAAAACAAATGTTAAATGTTTTTAATTTATACTAGGTTATTTATTAAGTATCTGTACTGTATTTGACATGGGCCTGCTGGTTAGAACTTTCTGCTGTGGTTTACAAGTGTCAAATTGTAAAAGTAGACTTTAAAAAATAAATAAATAAATAAATAAACAATATCCTACTTAATAATAATAATAATAATAATAATAATAATAATAATAATAATAATAATAATCATAATCATCATCATTAATATTATTATTAAAGTATGATTTTTTTCATTTCTAATACATAAATATTAAATTTCATTTTATAATAAATATCCTCATTATTTATTCATATGATTTATATATGATATTAGAATACGTGTTAGCTTTTGTAAGTGATTTTATGCTTTAGAATAGGATATGTCATATTCTCAATAATATTTGTAAAGGAAACACAGGCCCTATATGTGGCATTTACATATATTTCAGTTAATAAGGAAAGTGAGTGCATGTTTTTACCAAATCTAATATTAGATTTTATTTTAAATGCGTGTGCGTGTAAAACAATATAATTTGCACAAAGAAATTATGAGGTTCTTCTCTAAAGAAGTAGTTACTCTGCCCTTTTTAAAGCGTCATTATGGGCGCTTTACGCTATGACTTACATGGTTCAAGCGATGGATCTGCGACAGAGAAATATGCGTTTTGGGAAACACTCGTCACTACATCGTTCTTTTCCCAAACGATGCATCGTACTATGATAATTCAGCCGTGAGTTACGCCGTTGTTTGGGAAACGCACCCAGCAGAATGGAAGCTCAAAGTTTAAAGGGACATTAGCGTGGAAGTTGCTTGCTTACTTTTCTGCTCTGTTTTTGGCTTGTGTTATGTTGATATATTGTGTTGACTTGACTTTTGAGTTTGATTTAGTTCTCGTCTCAGTTGTTGTATATTTCACGACCCCTGATCGTCAGTTTTAGAATTCCCTTGGGAATTGAGGAGTTTAGATGTCATGTGATCTACATCTTGCAACAAGCAGGAAACACCACTGTCTTTACAGTGGTCCCTTGCTATAATGCGGTTTGCTTTTCACAGCCTCGCAGTTTCACGATTTGCAATTTGCATGTGTCCTGTACAGTACAGAATGTGTTCGGCTTGCCAAATTTACATAAATAAGTGCTGTAGTATACTGTATGTTTGCAAGTTTTCTCCCCACAATGTCGACGAAACATTCTGCACCATCAAAGTCATCTGTGATAGCACCCAAAAGGCAGAGGAAGATGCTAACCATCGCACAAAAAGGTTAACTTCTGGACATGCTAAAGCAAGATAAAAGTTATGCGTAGGGCGCCATTACAGAATAAATAAATGACAATCAAATGGTTTTGATCTTTGATTTCATTCTATAAAACTGGACTTATTTTTCTAAAAAGGTTTGAACTTTGAGTGTTTAAACGAGAGAACAGTCTAAAAATGTTAAATGCCTGTCTGAGAACAGTGTGTGGTGAGGAGTTTTGCAGCCTTAAAACATCAATATTAATTGTAAAAATAAAGCTGACTACTTCATGGATTTGGCCTATTGTGGGTTATTTTTAGAACGTAACTCCCACAAACAAACACCAAAGGGACCACTGTAGACACAAGCCTAAAAGTAAAACACCGCTTGCAGTTTTATACGCATTTGTGTTAGAAGCCTAGTCTAGATATGGCGTGCAAACTCTGAAGACGTTTTTTTTCTTCTATTAAGCAGTTTAAAGGATCATTTTCAGCCAGTTTGTGGTTTTTGTTATATTGCTTTCTTTTATTTGGCATCACTTGAAATCCTCTTTCCCTAAACATCATACATTAATTGATTTATTGTCTTTTAGTAGACACTTCAACTTGTACATAGTATCTTCCTGTTTGAATTCTTTTCACTTTTGTAAATAAATTCACTTATTTTGTCACACTTGGCTGTCGTTTTGCTAACAGCTCTCATCAAATTGAGTCACATCAAAATGTTACCTCTTTAACCCCTAAACCAAACTTTAAAGTCATAACATACTGTTACACTTTTTTTTTTTTTAACAAAAAACTATTGTTTTAAAACACCCACCTCCTGTGCCAGTCTGAAAGCACAACCAAACTGTTCTCCGTCATTATTTCTGGACAAGACCTTCACTCCTGTGTTTATAACCTGCAGAAATAAAGACAATTCAGACATGAAAAAAAAAAAAAACATCTATACCTGCAACAGCAGTCCGCTACATATAATAATAATAATAATAACAATAATAATAATAATAATAATAACAATAACACCAACAACAACTATTATTATTAGTAGTAGTAGTAGTATTAGTAGTTTCAGGAACAGTAGTAATTTGTAGTCACTTACATGCTACTTGTAATTATTACATCATTGTCATTTACTGTATATTACATATGTTATTATTATGAACATTATTAGAGTAACAAAACAATAAATGTATAATACATATTCTATTAATAATAATAATAAAAAAAAAAATAATAATATAATAATTAATAGCAACAAAAACTATTATTATAATTAGTAGTTGTAGTAGTAGTAGTAATTAGTAGTCACTTACATGCAACATGTAATTATTACATCATTGTTATTTAATGTATAGTACATACATTATTATTATGAACATTATTAGAGTAACAAAACAATAAATGTATAATACATATTCTATTAATAATAATAATAATCATAATAATAATAATAATAACAACTATTATTATAATTAGTAGTAGTATCAGCAACAGTAGTAATTAGTAGTCACTTACATGCTACTTGAAATTATTACATCATTGTTATATTAGGAAATCAGAGAGTGATATTTATTAACTTTTAAAACTATTTTAAGATTATTTTGAGACTCTTTCCACACATAAGACCTCATCGCCAATTTAGTTTCAACAGGTGACATAACTTACAGTATATTTACTAAACACTGATTGTAAGAAACAGCATTCATATAATGAATAAAAATGCTAATCCAGCAGGAGGTACCACACCAGCAGAAATAATGGAGTTACCTTAGTTACTGGAATAAACAAAGCAGCGTGATGTCAAATCGAGCAGGTTTTTAATCGATTTCATAAACGACACAGCATCCCAATATTCAGATTAAATTCAGGCAAACTTTAGCATACAACTATGCACTGTATAAATCAAAATGATACACAATTTAATACCATGTAAAATAGCATTTAAGAATTTTTAATGCCTTAAATTTCTCTAAATTGATTTATTAACTTTGAATACTTTAAGACTCAGCAGACACCCTGTATATAATGTATAGTACATAATATAATAATAATAATAATAATAATAATATATAAAATATCTTTTTTATTATACTATTGTAATAATTTTGTTTTTAAAATTATGATAATTTGTTAAAATTGACAGTTACACCTCATATATAATTTTAAATAAATAACAGCAACATTAATTTCAACACGTAACATACAATGACTTAATAAATCTAATTCATTGTGTACATAATAAACAATGAATGTGTATCACTGTTCAAACACAATTTTACAGTAATTAATTCCTCATATCCCAAATACTCCACCAAAGGGTTTCTTGTGTGTACGTGTTTACAGTGGGGTTCTTTGTTCTAGTGTAACTCCAGTGATGTCTGTTTACATCAGCAGCAGATGGTTGTTTCATACTTGATGAATGTGAAGGCACTAGAGCGCAGATAGAGATGAGATCATAGTGAAGCTGCTGTCCCCATCTGCCTGAACGCCAGCCTCAATCACTGCTAGCACTGATGAACGTGTGTGTGTGTGTGTGTGTGTGTGTGTGTGTGTGTGTGTGTGTAAGCGCGTTCTTACCTTCATTCGTTCACTGTTGTTCAGGAGGACATTGCGCAGCTCTTTGGAGACCATGTACAGGTGCCTCTTCTTCCCTTCATGGGTTCGAGTCAACACATTAAGCTTGGGGAAATTTGGAGAAAGGTCGTAGAAAGATCTGGGCCAGACAAAGAAATAGACACTGATGAGGCAGTGCATTCTTAACATCCAATTATGAAGCAATGAGAGCATGTTGCAAACGAATGGTGATTAGTTAAAATGGACAATTATATGGCATATATTATTTTAAGCAATATAACAGTCATTAAAATATACAATGACTGAATTAATCCAATTAATTTTATATTTAATATAAAATGAACACACATCACAGTCCAAACACCATCTTACAATAGCTAATTCCTCATCTCTCAAATATTTTAAATTACTGCTTGTGTGTACTACACATTTACATTGCGGTTCTCAGTCTATAGTGTCACAAGGCAGTGTGTATGTACGTAACCAGCTTTCAGTCAGTAGTTATTAGTGTATGAACAGAAAAAGCTGCTTATAAATTTCACAAAATCTGGCCTCCTTTTATCTGTTACCTTGACTTAAACTCTATCAGGGTATATGGAGGAATACTAAAGGTAATTTCAATCCCTTTTTAAGACTTTTCAAGACCTTCTCAGAATATTTTAAGAACTCGTTGCCACTTTTAGTTCTAATCAGTATCAAACCTTTACCTTAATAAGCAATTGCAGTTAAATATATCAATTAAGCACAACCATGCAACAGATCTCAGATAAGCTTGGAAGAAACAAAACTTGAAAGAATAAATTACGCGGTTGTTTTCAGCGACAGACTTCAGTCACTGTTTAAACTCATCTTTCTCTAATCAGGACTACGCAAACTTACATTTTCCCATTTTTCCGTCTGTTTTGCTCTATGGTTTCACTTCACATGGAGATCGTCACATCACCTTCCTGCGTTTGTCGCAAATTACGTGACATCACCGGGATGGAGGATTTTGGCCAGACACACACTTGCCTGAACCAATCATGTGGATTGAGCACACCATTGTTGATATTAGGAGGAAAACAAATATATAAATCCTTTTTTGGAGTCAAACACTTTGGACAATGCTTGAAGACAATTTAAGACCAAAACGCGATTAAGACTTTAATACATTTTAAGGGCCTTATTTTTTCTCATAATAGATTTACCAACTTTTATTACTTTTTAAGACCCCGCGGACACCCTGTCTATGGACTAATGCATGCATGTAATGTTTTAATATTCTTTTCATCATACTCTGCAATTTAAATATTTCTTTGTAAACGAGTCTGAGGGATTGCTTGTGATGTGGGTGGGTTTATTTATTTTTTATTTCTGTTTTTATGTAATATGTGGACAAAATATGTAAAATGCTAATCATGTAAGTTTCAAGAAACACTGCCATCACTATTTGTCTTCATTGAATCTCAGATAAATAATGAGCATTGAATTGAAGACAATTCAAGTGTCTTCAATAAAAAAACTCTGAAAGGACTTTTTATTTTAAATGCTGATTAATTATCTGAGATTTAATGAAGACAAATAGTGATGGCAGTGTTTCTTGAAACTTTCCCTGTACAAAAGGCACACCTTGTGGTCTTGTTCAGGTGTCACTGTAGAACAGTGGTCTCAAACTCAATTCCTGGAGGGCCACAGCTCTGCATACTTAGGCCCCGTTTACACTAATTTTATTTTTAAAACGCATAAGTTCTGCTACGGTTACGCCTTTCGTCCACACTACGACAGAGTTTGAGCGCTAAAAAATTGAGCGCCGTTTTCATTTTAAAATGATGCTGCTCCGTGTTAGTGTGGATGGGGGAAAACGGAGACGTCTGAAAACGGAGGCTGATTGGGGCTTTTTCCTCAATATTAAATAACCTAAACAAAGTTCAGTTTTGCATCCTCTCCTTGTAAGTTCACACTTCGCAAGTTTGATATGAAAAACAAACTCCCAAGGCAAGTCGGGTAAATCTACAAAGGGAAAAGTGTACTTTACAACCTCCTTCACATCACCCTGGCTACGTAGTTTCACTTTCATAATAAAACATAAGAGTAACTGCCTATTTCATTTTTATATTAGCCACTTAACAGACACCAAATAATTTGAGGCGTCGTGTAGCTGCATATTTATATGTCCGCCATCTCACTGTATGCATATTTATAACAAAACAGAAGCCATTAACATAACTGCCTCCTTTCACTTTCATTGAAATACAAAACATACCCTCTATTTTGCTGAAAATCAGTTTTAATAATCAAAAATGGCCATTATAAAAGTATAACGTACAATAAGTTTATTCAATATAGGAAATAAATGCAAAAAAACGTATCTTTGCGCTTAGCCAAAACACGTTACCCGAGAACAAGTAATAGATTCAAAAGAGCAAAAAGTCATTGTCTTTAGTAATATGTCATTAGATATAGACAACAAGAAGAATTAAATAAGATGTTTAACAAACATAGTGAGATTAGATCCAGCGGTAGATCCTTGATGAACTGTCCAACGTGCACAGCTCTCATCACTGCAGTACATGTGCATTTTCAGCCGTATAGTGTTGAAGAGTTGTTCAGAAACGCTAGGTAAAACGCCAGTGTGGATGCGGATTGTTTTCATTCTAAAACGCCGTTTTAAATCTAAGTATTAGTGTAAATGGGGCCTTAGCTCCAACCACCTCCAACTCACACCTGATTAATAGTCTCTAGTAGTCTTAAACACCTTGATTAGTTGGATCAGCTGTGTTTGATAAGGGTTGAAACAAAACTGTGCAGAGTTACAGCCCTCCAGGAATCGAGTTTGAGACCTATGCTGTAGAGAGTATGTATCAAAAGTGGTACACAGATGGTCAACTGAAAAACTGTCATCCAGCTGTGTCTGATGCATATCTCACCGAAATGGTCGTTGACTGTCCACCGCCACTGCAATGCTACAGTGCAACAAATCACCAGCAGCTACAACAGTGATGACCAGGGCAATGTCTCAGATAGTCAAGAGTCCTCTGCATTAAAGGCTGTGTAGACAATGACTCAAACATCCTCATGCTACCTACACACAGTCACCTACTACACATGGACCCAAGATCATCAAGATTAAACTGTTGATGATTGGAAAAAAAAGTAGTATGATTTGATGAACCAAGATTTCTGGTTCAATCAATCAACAGCCATGTGCAGATACAGCGATTAACAATAGAAGGTCGTGGCGCATAGATACATGGTCTGATGACACAAGCCCATGTCAGAGGTTTTATCCCATGGACTATTTTTTTTGGGGGACATTTTTGGACCCATTATGCCACTATTCCTGACAGCTGTCAGTCTCTGCACTTGGTCTGCAGCAATGTTCAATCATTCATAGCAACAGGATAAGGCGCCAAGCCAAACTGTCAGAATCATCAAGAATGCTTTAAGGAACATGCAGAAGAATTTCAGTCAATGTCTTGGTCTTCAAATTCACATGACATTAAACTTGGACAAGTGGGTTCACACTTCAACACCACGATCACCCAGCAATGTACATAAACTGCAGGAATAGCTGTTGCCAAAATGATAATAAAGCCTCACTAAATAAATAAATGTTTTGTAGGCTAAAGCAAATTCTACAGGTTATTAGGTAGGTGGACATAATTTAATGGCTCTGCCAAATTGCAGTATGGGAGATACAAACTTAATACTTTAAAATAAAAATAAAAAATAAATAAATAAATAAAATAATAATAAAAAAATGGAATTTCTTGCAATATTATGATTATCTGGTGTATTTACATTTACAATAAGTAATTGATTTAATTCCCTTATTCTGAACAAGTCAATTTTATGACTACACAATGCCATTCCCTCCAGAATTTCACATACCAACATGCAGCTAGTCTTCATTATTGTAACATTTACCGTTTTAGGTCATAACGCTCTTTTGTTTGCCATCAAACGGTTTCATGCATCTTCCTCGTGTGTACTCTTCACAAATTGCTGTGAAAAACCCTACACCTGGTTAGTGTTAAGAAGAGTTGTCTTTACTGCACTTTGACAATGTGACTAAAACAACAATACTCCATTTGATTTGTGTTATTTTGAGTATGACTTTAGTTGGTTTAAGGTAATCAATCAAGGTAAAAAATCTGTCAATATAAGAATAATAATAATAAAAGAGTCGATTATTTTTTATAGATAAGTAAAATATTTTCAATTTGTTTTACCCAAAATAGGACATAATGAGCATATATGAATAAGGTTTCATTCATACGGTTTAAACTAGAGGACTCCATGGAACAAAAACTCCACATACGTATCACAGAAGTTAAGACAAACGCTTAAACTGATCAAACATGAAGTCAATAACACATGAATAGTTCATGATATGCTGGGAATTCTATAAGAATCTAGTGCACTTTATAATGCAATGCTAATCACAGACTTTATCAACGTATTAAATACTATCTTTTTTTAAAGAGATGATTTCTTCATTCTGTGAAATGAAATGTCCAGTCACAAAAAAAAAACCAAAAAAAAAGTTCCAAACAAAGATATTGAAGGGAATTTGGAGTAAATCTTTGTTTGTAAACAGACTCATACAAATCTGTATCACATATTTGCTACTGTATTATTTATTAATTGCAAAGACAATGTTTTGTCACACTGTACATCACTGATTTAAACCAGATTGTAAGTTATCGCTATAATTATGGGAAGACTAATCATTATTGTTGGAAGAACCAACATTTTACCAGTAAACTGCAAGCAATAAGATTTTGCCCATCCCTAATGGTTAGACAGAAGTGCAAAATAAAAAAACGAAACACGCACATATGCCCACAGCGCTGGAAAATGCTACGGCATATGGAGCAGAGGCGTTGTCTCCAACAAGTCAAAATGGCAGGTTGCCAGCGCTGTGGCACTGTGCATCTGTGTGAGAAAATAAATAACATTCATCTCAAACAAAAGAGCGAGTCACAGCAACTGAATGATCATGATCCTACCATCCATTCATCTGATTGGCCTCATAGGATGTATAGCATATAACACAAACCCTTTTTTTACGCACATAAACAAAGGCTCCAGCCTACTCAAATGCATATTTATTCAGGCATGGAGAACGCTGACAAATACTGCAGGCAAGATGTGCATGTGTGTGTTTGCAAAAACAGAGATCGAAAAAACAGTGTGTGTACTTATAATTGCAATAATGATAGTCATAAAGCTACTTATAGTGCGAGTGTTAATTATTTTAATGTTGTTATTAGTAGTATTAGTAATATGATCAACATCATTGTTGTTGGGTATGTTTCTGGCTCAAAGGAAAATAAAAGGAAATTAAAGGAAAACAGGAATGTGACCATGTTACCATTGATATAATATAATATAACATGGTTTCCGCTACATTCATTCTTCTATGGCCGGGCGGCACTCCAAATTTCATTCCTGCCATGGCAACATTACAGCTCCTCATTCAAAACATTCAGTCGCTGTTTTTTGATAAAATTGCACCAAAATGCATTAAAATGTAAGTGAATTATAAGAGAGTAGAGTTTTCTGTAATTGAAGTAGTGCGTGGTGTTATTTGTTAACCCTTTAAGGTGACATGCTGACTGACTGACTGACTGACTGACTGACTGATTGATTGACTGACAGGTGCGTGATGCGCCAGCCAGCAAACACAAAAAGCCAGAAAAAGCCAGCAAACACGACGTAGATTTTAGTTTTGATGAACACAGTTTCTATTATTGAAGAGTTTGGTTGCAAAACACAATAAACGCCATTTTTTGACGTTTGGATTTTATTATTGGAAATCACTGTTCAGATGTACCTTAATCTATGTGTGAATTGCTGCCATTAATAACATTTAAGAATGTACATGTTAGGGCCTAGTACAAAATGCATTTTTTTACAAAACACGATCTCTGCCAGACCAGTTTCTTAAAGTGCGATATAAACGGATATATAACGTTCAGGATGCCTGCGTGAGCTTAGCATCCCCTGGGAAGAGAGTCATCGCCGGTGAGTGCTCCGAGTTTGCTCAGTAATGCGAGTAATGTTAGTCTGTGTCATGCCGACAACTATTAGATGAAGATACAGGCCTTCAACTTAACAAAAATGTATAAAAAAAAAAAAAAACTACAAAAATGGACGCAGGATAAAAATATTCTAGATTTGTATTTAATACTTTATAGTTTGTATTCTGAATAATAATAATAATAATAACAACAACAACAGCAGCAGTAAAAATAACCACGTTTCAATATTAACATTTGTAACAATTATTATTACTACTACTACTACTACATTGTTGTTATTATTATAACGTTATTGCTGTTATTATAGCAGCCTGTGTTTCTGGATTAAGGGAACTATGAATGTGGCCACTAATGATTTTTTCTTTGTCATTTACTGTTATTTTATTTATAAAAAGATTCATGTGATTGGCCACTTAGGAAGGATAACATAATAAATGCTCATTTACATAAACGCAATCCAGTCTAGAATACTCAGGCATGGTGAGGCAGACAAATACTGTAGCAAGATGTCAGAGCGTAAAACAGTTTTTGTATTGAGCAGTGAGGCTTGTAAATGGAGGGGAAAAAGCACTCACTGTATGGGAGGAAAGATGGGGTCATCCTCTGTCAGAAACACAAAAGGATCTTCTTTGAAGCCGAAGAGTTTCATCTTCTTGGAGGAGGAGGGCTGGAACAGACAGAGAGCTAGTCAATGGGGAGAAGCAGAGGCAGAAACTGCACTATCACACACCATCCACTAGGAGACACTGAGACCAGCAGAACTACTAAGGGCCGAAAGTTAATGGAGATTTAAAAAGGCGTTTAAGATGCTAAAGCTATAACTGGGTATAACTGGGTTTGTAGTACTAAGTAATAATAGTAATTTGTAGTAATAACACATACATTGCATAAATCAAGTGTATAGTTCACCCCAAAACGTAACAGTTTCTGTTGATTTCACTCATCCTGAAGTCATTAAAATTTAGGGGACTTTATTCAGTAGAACATTAAGGAAAACTTTAGCTGAATCCTATGGAGCCAGATCAGTCTTAAATAGAATATATTTGCATTCATAAAATCATAAATGCACAGCACAATTTGAAAATTCCAAACAAAATTCATAAATCCACAACTACTTTCCTCATGCATTATGAATTATGTTAGATGCGTTTATGAACCACTGAATGTGCATTAGAAAATGTTCACATGAGCATGGAGTGCTTTGAATTTGTGTGCGGTATTTTTGAGACCTTCCTGGCAGGACATGATTCGTAAACATCTTTTTTTGGAGGATATTCTGTTTAGCCATGGCAAGTGAGTTTAATTGACCAACCAAAACGCTCCTTACTGAAACTCAAGAAGCTCCACCATTTAATTGTTATTATTTGATATAAGATAAAATAAATTATTTTATCAAGACCTTTATATATACATAATTGTGTAAACATTTGAAATGTATTTATGTAGAGATGCATATGTGTGAGCGTTTGACACATATTTTTGCTTTTACATTGAATTGATGAATTGTGTTTTGAATTTACGAATTGTGCTGTGCATTTGCGAATTTATGGATGCAAATGTATTATATTTAAGACTGATCTGGCTCCGAATCCACAGTCCTTGGTGATTCATATAATGGCAGTGAATGGTAATTTTATTTAAGATAAAAAAAATTTAAAAATCAACGCAAAGAAACGACTCCAAAACCAATCCCTGTGGCTCCTAATGATCCACTGAGATCTTGTGAAGTGAAATGATCGGTCTGTGTAAGAACGGTGTATTTTTTTTTTTAAACAAAGCTGGGACAATATTATTAATGTTAAAACTGCTCGGACTGCTGACAAAATTTCTATATTTGCTTACTTTTAAAAAATGGTTCTACTCTGTTCAGCTGACAGCAAACACCAAGCGTTTATTAACAATAACATTTTGAAAGAAAAACAAAATGCTGTAGAAACTGATTCAGTGAATTGATTGGCATCGTGACAACACTAGTAAGAAACAGAACTTTATTTACAATTATTAATTAGCTTTAAGATCCACAGCCTGTTGCAAACTATTCTATGGTGCATCTGCAAATACTGTTCATTTGTAGTCCGTTGTGCTTAGAATGACAATACTTAGTTTGGGGATGCAATAAATCAATACCCATCAACCGCTACCAACAAACTGCTCCCCTGACCTTTCGTTCTTGCGCCCTTGCAATTTCATCATTAAAGTGACAGAACTACATTCACACATGAGCCGAGATCGGTTTTGACCAGACTGAAGATTAAAGCTAATATACTGTAATTAAAGTTCTGTTCTTACAAAGGCCGATATTTAGCTTCAAAAGAGCTCAGTGGGTCCATCAGGAGCCAAAGGGATTGATTAGGGCCCAATCCTGTTACTTTTTTACCCTTACCCCTTGGCTCTTAAAACTGAGTGTGAAGGAGAATGGCATCAAATTTACCCCAATAGAAATGGCACACTCCACTACAACACCTACACAGGTCAGCATCATATGTCATCACAAGCTCATATGGAGATTTACAATGGCCAATGAGTGTAGTTATTCCAGTTGCGTTATTTTTTGGTATTATCTTCAGGAAATCACCAAAGGCAATGGTTTCATGTTATCATAATAATATAATGTGGCAAGTACTATACTGTGTATATACATAGTGGCCATATTCATCTATGGTAAACACAAATGAACAATTAACATTATACCAGGCACTGTAAAACGGTACTTGCCAGCCACTAGGACATTTCTGAAAGGGTATTCGAGTGTCATTGTGTATATTGTATTTGTGGGACTGCTATCAAGAGTTATTATGGTATTACAGATAAATTTGGTAAATTTGGCTTCTTTTAATATATTGTTTTAAAGCATGACCGTAAAAACACAAACATTGTTATGAATAATAAAAAAACTATCCTTGTTAGATGTAAAAATCTTATAATGGCCAAAAGCTTCAATATCTCCAGACATTTTGCAGTTGTAGACGGTGTATTCTGGAAAGTTTTGTACCCCTTGGTTTCTAGTGTCATCTTGGAAAATCTCAGTTTCAAGGTCTATCTAGCCCTTTCTCTTAGCCCTACGCCTTCAAGCTAAAGAGAATTGGGGTAGAGGAAGGGCTAAAGTGTAAAATTGGGATTGGGCCTTAGGCTTGATTCTATGTGTATTTTCTTATTCTAAAAAAGCATTCAGTGCTATTATATAAATAAACAAGACCCCAGATTCAGCTAAAATATTCTCTAATGTTCTACTGAAGAAAAAAAAGGGTCGCCTACATCTTGGATGACCTGTGGGTGAGAAAATAAACAGGACATTTTTATTTTGGGTGAACTACCCAAAGAAGAGAAGAGGAAAGAGAGAGGAATGAAGTATCTTTCTATTTAAGAACAGCACAGTTTCTGCACATCTATTAATTTAACTACCCAGTAAATGGAGGAAACTGTTTATTATAAACTGTTCAGATTGTACAAACACAACCTTACAAGAAAAATGTATATGCCATTGTGTCTTCAGCTTTGTCATTACATTACTTTTCTGAGAAAATAATACATAAAGCCAATTAATAAGTATTATTAATAAGTTACTATTATTATTTCCAGAGTTGCCAATGTTTCTGGAGATTATTGATGTGACCATGCTACAATTATCATTGCATACCTGTTATCAATCCTTTTATAACTTCCAGCCATATCATTTTACAACTACTTATCGTCATTGTTCCTAAAATTATTGTTATTAAAGCTAAACCTGCTCATTCATGTTAACATCACTAGACAAATCTGAAATAAGTGCAATATTTAAAAACAATGATAATTAAAACCCATATGGACTCATCAGCTTTATAGTTTAACATCACAGACTAACACATCTTCATTAGTGTATCCCAAAATGCAGAGCACACCAAGAAAAAAAGACCAGGCAAACAGCCCTGAAAACAATAGAACAACTGGACTGTCACAAAACACACCTGACTGCAGACACTCACCCACAGACATTATCTTTCTTGACCTCTACGGGCTCTGGTGTCTCAGGGACAGACGGGTTTCTCTCCCCCTCCTGCGCCTCCACAGGGGCGTCAGTAGAGGGTCCGTCTGCCGGTGGGACGTCAGTGGGGGATTCGTCCATCTGCAGCTCCTCCACAGGAGCCACTTCACCAGAGGAGCTCACTTCCTTATTACGGAGCTACACACACACACACGCACACAGAGAAAACCCAGAGACAATAGAAATGAGAATACACTGGTTTCACATTTCAAAGACAATGATAAAGAGGGGAGATTCATCTATGAATGTGCTTATTGGCTAAAAACAAAATCAAAAATAAAGAAAAAGACACCAGAAATGTACTCTGTTAAAAATACTGGATTCTCTATGCTTCTGTTTGAAATTTTAAAATAATATAATATAACCAATAATTCAACAAATAATAATATAATCCAATAAAATAATGATTTAATATAACAGAAAACCAATAATATAATAAATGTTGAAGACTAAAAACGTGCAAAACTGTCAAAAGAGAGTAAACTATTGATGAGTATATGAAACAGGGTTACTTGCTGCTGCTGCTGATAATGATAATAATAATAATAACAATAATAATAATAATAATAACGATGATAATGATAATGATAGCACTGATAATAAACGAAATTATGAAATACTGACAATAATGAAAATAGTAAAAATAATGGTTTAAGATTAAAACTTATTCTTTTTTGACACAAGGCAAGAACCTTGACTAGTATATGAAATGGTGTTACTTGCTGCTGAAAATAATGATGATGATGATAATAATAATAATAATATAATAATAATAAAAAATAATAAAACAATACAATCATAATAATAATAATATAATAATAATGAATTATAAAATGAAAACAACAACGGCAACAATCTATCATTGTAACTACAAATTCATTGTGCTGAAAGAGCAGAAAATAAAACAGGCATTCATGTTCAAATTTACAATTTAATAAAAAAATAGGTCAAAAACATAAGGTTACCGATGGTCCTAAATAATAATAATAATAATAATAATAATAATAATCATATAATGTAAAAAAAAACATACAAAGTTTTTATTCCTCAACACTCCATAACACATCCTTTACATAAAACCCACATATAGACTAAATTATAACAGCATCCACTATAAACATTATGTAGGTCAAGCCAAAACCAATGTTTTCAATATGAAACTGAAACTAGCAGTGTGTGTTAAATGTGCTAAAATACTCAAGTGTCTCTCATTCGGCGTCAGTCCAAATGCGTTTCGCTCATTTGTATTAACTGCATTACACTCACCGGCCACTTTATTAGGTACACCTGCCCAACTGCTTGTTAACGCAAATTTCTAATCAGCCAATCACATGGCAGCAACTCAATGCATTTAGGCATGTAGACATGATCAAGATGATCTGCTGCAGATCAAACTGAGCATCAGATGGGCTGGTCTGAGTATTTCAGAAACTGCTGATCTACTGTGCACAACCCTCTCTAGGATTTACAGAGAATAGTCAGAAAAAGAGAAAATATTCAGTGAGCGGCAGTTCTGTGGGTGCAAATGCCTTGTTAATGGTCAGAGGAGAATGGCCAGACTGGTTCGAGCTGATAGAAAGGCAACGGTAACTTAAATAACCACTCGTTACAACCGAGGTGTGCAGAAGAGCATCTCTGAACACACAACACATCAAACCTTGAGGCGGATAGGTTACAGCAGCAGAAGACCACACTGGGTGCCACTCCTGTCAGCTAAGAACAGTACACTGAGGCTATAATTGCACAGGCTCACCAAAATAGGACAATAGAAGATTGGAAACACATTTTCTGCTCTGATGAGTCTCGATTTCTGCTGCAGGATATATTCTTGCCACACTTCGGGCCCATTAGTACCAATTGAGCATGATGTCAACGCCACAGCCTACTTGAGTATTGTTGCTGACTATGTTCCTTTATGACCACAGTGCACCCATCTTCTGATGGCTACTTCCAGCAGGATACGCACCATGTCATAAGTGTGAATCATCTCAAACTGATTTCTTGTACATGACAATAGTTCACTGTACTCAATGGCCTCCAGTCACCAGATCTCAATCCAATGGAGCACCTTTGGGATGTGGTGGAACGGGAGATTCGCATTATGGATGTGCAGCCAACAAATCTGCAGAAACTGCTTGATACTGTCATGATGATACAGACCAAATCTCTGAGGAATATTTCCAGTACCTTGTTGAATCTATGCCACGAAGGATTAAGCCAGTTCTGAAGGCAAAAGCAGGTCCAACCCGGTAACAGTAAGGTGTACCTAATAAAAAACCGGTGGGTGTATATCAGCCATCTGAAACAATACCTTTGGATGACGGCGGTTCCATGGCATTGGAGCCTTTTTCACCAACACAGCCACAAAAAAAACCCACCCGTGTTCTGGTGGTGAGGCAGTATCCTCACACTGAAAACACAAAAGAATCATTACAGCTTGACAACAATCAAAACTCTTCATAAACAAAACCAAGTGATGGTTTACTCAGTTGTTGGTACTGCTCCACTACTACTGTGGAGGTACAGTGCCATCTGGTGGAAAGTGTCAGTAAAACACAATAGAGTCCTTCCAGAACTTACCATCTCTCCAGTCTCATTTCTGCCAGCTTCTCCGTGTCTAATGGTGGAAACATGGTGGGTCTGATCTGTGTGTGTCGACTCGTTGGCACTTTTAAAAAGTCAGAGAACCACTGACCTTCTTGGTCATTACCTAAAAAAAAAGAGAGAGCTAGGTTACCCATGTTTGGAGTCATTAAGATTTCTTTTTAATTAAATTACTTCTTTTTTTGTTATTTGAGCTAGTGTGCATTCAATTGATCAGAATTTTTTACAAAAAGGTTCTATATAAAAAAAAAAAAAAAAGAGTCTAAATATTTGTTGTTTTTTTAATGGAGTAATGTTTTCCGCAAATATTCTGGCCAACTAACATTTTCAATGACTAAATCAGTCATTCAGTGAATCATTATATTATTTACTAAATCATACAATAAAAGATATTCCAGATTTTTTAAAACACTATGTTTTAATGACCTGTTTTACTGAGAATCAGAAACGGGTGAAGAAAATGCAGAATTTGAAAAACAAAAAAATAAAATAATAAATAAGCTTGCTTGAGCTGGCTTTTTTTTTTTAAAGATTTATTTCTGGCTTTTTGCCTATATAATAGGACAGCTATTGAGACAGGAAGCGACGTTGGAGAGAGAAGGGGGGGTAGTGGTAGGGAAATGTCTTTGAGCCGGGATTCAAACTCGGGATGCCCTGACGTGCTACAGCACGCTAACCACTAGGCCAGGGGTGTCCAAACTCGGTCCTGGAGGGCCGGTGTCCTGCAGATGTTTAGTCTCAACTGCGTCAACACACCTGCAACGGATGTTTCTAGAAAGGCCTAGTAAGTGCTTGATTAGCTAGCCCAGGTGTGTCTGATTGGGGGTTGTAACTAAACTTTGCTGGACACCGGCCCTCCAGGACCGAGCTTGGACATGCCTGCACTAGGTATTGTGACGATGCGTGAGCTGGCTTTTGACTTGTTAAAAAATGGGTTAATGGAATAATGATAGACAAAAAATATAATCTAACAAACATTCAGTCACATAACTATTAGGCTGTTTCGCTGACGTGTGCAGTAGGATTACTAGCATAGCAGTATTTTCGGCCATTGCACTGCAAGGAGATTAATAACTTTCAATTGTTACTAATAGCAGTTTACATTTTTTTTCATGTTTTTCCAAAATAAAAAAAAAAAAATAAAAAAAAAAGATGTGCTTCATGCTGGATGGAAACTTGACTAGTGTTGCTTTAGTGAAAGACCTCCGTTTCCTACAGCTGCTGTGCTGCACTGAATGCAGGGAAATGACTGAATTTATGCAGAGACATAAACCTATGCAAAATCAAATTTGTAGTCAGAGTGGAGTTGAGTTCATTACTTTCCAAGATGTAATTCCAGCATATATTTGAGTCCTGGGAGATCTGGAGAGGCATCTGCTAACTCTAAAGAACCTGAGAAATAAGCAGAGCAACAAATAAAAACAATAAATAAAAATAGGTTTTAAAAACTTCTTGCTGGGAAACAAAAAAGGTAAATCCTAGTGGTTTGAAGGATGTATGAGAAAAAGTATCAAATTTAATTGGCATAGTCGTATTTTAGGGTCCTGTGCTGTGATCATTAAATGGCGTCTTAACATATTAACACTACCGGTCAAAAGTTGTAAAACAGTTAATGTTTTAATTTTTTGTCTCTTTTGAGTCAGCCATTTCTGCATTACAGTACAGCAAAAACTTAAAACATTTTAAACAACACTTTATTTGAATACAATTTAAATGTATTTTGTTTGTGTGATTTCAAAGCAGAGATTTAGCACACTAATATTCAGATTTGCAGTTCAATAACTTGTTATTATTATTATTATTATTATTATTATTATTATCATCATCATCAGTAGTAGTAATAATAGAATAATAATAATAATAATAATAATAACTAATAATATTATTAACAGTTGTTATGACTAAAGTTTATTTCTTTCTTTTTGTGCACATGCATAGGTTCATTTCTTTGTCCTGCCTTCTTGTGTGGTTTTTTGTGGTATCCCATAGGCTCCCATTTCAATATGGCCAGGCTTCTGATTAGCTGCTGGTCGCAAAGAGCTATAAAAGGGGACTTCCGGCAAAGTTTCAAGGAGCTCATTTGTGGTGCGATGGTTGCTGAGAGTGGAGAGCTCCTGGATTCCCCTACCCCTCGGCGATGACCAACCTTTATTCTTGTACAATTGTGCAGTTTTCTTGCAACTTTTTGATAGTTTGAGCTTGTAGGGGTGGCCTGCTATTTATTGATTACTTTTGATTTTATTTTGAAAAAGGTCAGCTTCCTGTATTTTTTTTTTTAAGATTTACTGGTAAATTTAGGTTATTACTTTGCAGAATCTTTTGTTTGTTATTTTGGCTTGTGGTCCACCATGAAGAGTTGCTCATTTAAATAGCTATTTTTTTTTTTTCTATAATAAATCTATTCAATTACTCTCAACTGAGCATCCGCGTTTGGTTGTCAACCAATATTTTTGCATGAGCTTTTTTTTGTTGTTTGGGAAATCCACCTCCCACAACCTAATTTCATTTATTAAGCCAATGTTGTTTCCTGTTCCCCTAGACTTGGAGCGTACAAAACAGTTGAGATTGTTTGATGAATAAAGCTTGGTCTATTTGGTAAAGAAATAATAGAAATTAATAATATTTAATAAACTTATTTATTAAGGATGCATTAAATTGATCAAAAGTGCTAACAACTTTATAAATGTCACAAAATATTTCTACTTTATATAAATGTTGTTCTTGGAATTTCTATCTTTCTATTTTATTATTAAAAAACCTACCAGCTACTGACAAAATAACCCAATACAATGATCTTCTGACCAGCCAATCAGATTATTAGAATGATTTCCGAAGGAATCATGTGAGTGGAGTAATGATGCTAAAAATTCGCTTTAAAACCAAAATTATAAATTATAATCAAACAGAACAAGTTATTTTAAATGACAGTTTTTGCTGTTACTTTGCATCAAACTAAACGCAGAGTTGGTGAGAGACCATACTTTAAATAACTTACTTATTCTAAAACTTTTGACTGGTTAAAAGTTAACATCAATATAAAACTGTCAGTCACAACAAAGAAATTGTTGTAACACGATGTACAAAAGGGAATCATAAACTTTAACACATCTAGAATCATGGCAAATCAACTGAATGGCGAAAAACAAGCTTAAATTGCAATCAAACACCTTTACCTTCACTTTTCTCCAGCAGGGCGGCAATAACAGCTTCATCCTCGATGGGGTTCAGAGAGCAGGTGGAGTAAAACCATTCTGCCCCCTACGCCAGCTGCTCCACCCCACGCACTGCGATCCGCAACTGAAGCCTTAAAAACAGAGAGACTAAACTTAAACTTAATACACACACACACCACACACACACACACACACTTACAACATAAAAAACTGCTCTGTTCTGCAGCCACTGCATCTTTACAACCGAGATACACAGAGCCATGCTGACAGAGCAACACAAACAAAATACACCTCTAATAGATGCAAGCATCTCCAACAAACACCAACAAATCACAGCTAATTCACTGCTGCTGCCAAAAGCTCCAGCTCCAGCCATAAAGAATAATCATGCATTAAGACATGAGACAATGAATGCACTAGGACACATCAGAATCCTACTGTACTGCTAACAAAATTGTGTATACTCTGCAGAAGAGTATGAGACTCCATTGTGACTTTAACAAAGTCGTGCATATTTAGCAAATCAAAGGATTTAAAACAGTCTGTTTAATTAGTCTGCTAATGGAGAAGGAAAATAGACATGTATTGGTCTACGGTGAGGTGTTGGCATTGAGTATAATTTAAAAAAATTATTAAATTGTACAGAATATGATCAATACATGTATAGAAAGCTCACTAAATGCAGAAAGTAAAAATTCTTGGTTAACTTAAAACCTTCGTGAAAATATCAAAATATAGATTTTCTGTAAAATGACACTTATTTTTTTTCCTGTACATTGGCAGAGAGAGCTTAACACTTAAGAAAACAAGTGCAATTACAAAAACGGCAGCAAATTAAAATACAATCTTATCCATTTGACAGCACACATGCTGCCAATTATCACAATGCAACACATTAATAAGACGCATCCATTTTCTTACAATGCAAACATTTACAAAAAACACTCTGCATTTTCTCACATTAATTTCAAATAGCTCGGAAACACAAGAAATTGTTTCAAGAGGACCATTAGAACGTGACGGAGCCGGCTATTTAGGCTTTATAAATACTAAAGACACAGGAATAAAAAAATAAAAAAAACACCTCACCTTTTAAAATCACCTACAACTTCACTAAGCAATAGTCACGTCACAGTGGCGTCAGTCACATTTTTGGGTCCACTCGAACATTTCTTCTGTTCTTTTTGTGTAGTGAGAAATGCCGCATGTTTTCATAATTTGTTTGCGTTATAAGAAAATGCAGCATGTTTAATGTGTATGTGTTGTGAGAATTTGCAGCATGTATGAAGATCTTTTCTTAATTTGCTGGTGTTTTTTGTAATTGCACATGTTTTCTTAAACAGCAGCATGTTAAGCTCTACTGGCCACCGTATTCCTGAGCTGTACTTATATAAAAGAAATAAATCAAAGAATAAATGTACAAGTAAATTCTTGCTGACAATGGGTAAAACCTAATGGTCTAAAGATATGAAAGAGTTAAAGACTAGTAAGGCTTAAAGTCAATCTTTTGGGGTCTGCGTATTTCATTAAAATAAAGCTGTTCAAATGTTTCCATATGATTCTTATTTTAAAACATACCAAAGCCAGATTTTTTTTAACTATTTGACAATTACTTTTAAGAGGGTGTCTGCTGTAGATCATGGTGAAATGGATAATTGGCATTATTGTTTTCTTCAGAAAAAGATGTCATTTAAATTAAACAGGACACATTCAAAAGTACAGAAAAAATTAAAAGCTACAACTAACTTAATTACATGTACACTTACAATATAGTGCCTATTCACCTTATTCTCCGCATACGAGTGGGCGCAGCCATTTGAATCATTTTGGCTCGAAACTTCCGGTCTCATTCACTTCCATTCATTTTTTAAATGTTTAAAACAGCTCGTTTTGCTGCTTGGTGTTGCAAACTGATATTTTCTTATTGTATATTTTACTTTGTCTGTATTGTCAATGCAAACACTTGTTGTAGAGTAAGTAGTTGATCGTTTTTTGCCGTTTATCATCTCCTAGTCATTTCTCCCATAGGCAAACGGAATGGGAAGTTTCTAAAACAAATCGCAAACCGCACGCACTTCGCATTGAAGAATAAGGTCAATAGAAAAATCATCATACCCAGTGAAATCTTAGACCTTAATCACATTACACCCTGCTGTTTTAGTTAATATGGAACTAAAACTGCTAGGCAGACTTTCTTTTCAGCCTTATAAACAGGCAACGTAAACAATGCTCGTAAACTCTTTGCAACGATAGAGAAACTCACAACCCCCTCCATCGGATTCCCAGTGAGCTACTCTCTGAAAGCAAATGTAATGAGTTTGCTCATTTCTTTACTGACAAGATCAATAATATCAGAAAGGCAATCAGCTCATCCAATCAGCCAAATTGTGTCGACGTCAGACTAGCTCAACCACAACTTAAGAAATCAGACATTATGTCCGATTTCATGGCAATTAATGGCAAAATCTTAGAAGAGATCGTGCAAGTTATGAAAACATCAACCTGCAGTCTTGACACGCTCCCCACATCATTCTTTAAAACGGTGTTGACCTGCTTAGAAATGGATCTTCTAAAAGTGGTAAATGCTTCACTTCTCTCGGGGATTTTTCCTAACTCACTTAAAACTGCAGTTGTTAAACCCCTCTTGAAGAAGAGCAACCTGGATAACACCATATTGAGCAATTACAGGCCCATCTCAAATCTCCCTTTCATTGGCAAAATCATTGAAAAAGTTGTTTTTAACCAGGTTAACAAGTTCCTAATCTACAAGGGGTGTTTGGACAATTTTCAATCTGGTTTCAGACCACATCACAGTACAGAGAGCGCCCTTATAAAGATAATCAATGACATCCGCCTAAATACAGATTCAGGCAAACTAACAGTGCTGGTACTGCTCGATCTCAGTGCTGCATTTGACACTGTCGATCACAGCATACTTCTGGATAGGCTGGAAAACTGGGTTGGGCTGTCTGGGACGGTCCTCAAATGGTTCAGATCTTACCTTGAAGGAAGAGGTTACTATGTCAGTATAGGTGACCATAGGTCAGGGTGGACACCCATGACATGTGGAGTCCCACAAGGCTCGATTCTGGCACCACTCCTGTTCAACCTTTATGCTCCCTCTGAGCCAAATAATGAGAAAGAACCAAATCTCCTACCACAGCTATGCTGATGACACTCAGATCTACCTAGCCTTACTGCCTAATGACTACAGCCCCATTGACACCCTCTGCCAATGCATTGATGAAATTAACAATTGGATGTACCAAAACTTTCTTCAGTTAAACAAAGAGAAAACTGAAGTCATTGCGTTTGGGAACAGAGATGAGGTTCTCAAGGTGAATGCGTACCTTGGCTCTAAGGGTCAAACAACAAAACATAAGGTCAAGAATCTTGGTGTGACTCTGGAGTCAGATCTGAGTTTCAATAGTCATATCAAAGCAGTTAGTAAATCAGCATACTATCATCTCAAAAACATTGCAAGAATTAGATGCTTTGTTTCCAGTGAAGACTTAGAGAAACTTGTTCATGCTTTTATCAGCAGCAGGGTGGATTACTGTAATGGCCTCCTCACTGGCCTTCCCAAAAAGACAGTCAGACAGTTGCAGCTCATCCAGAACGCTGCGGCCAGAATTCTGACCAGAACCAGGAAATCAGAGCACATCACACCTGTCCTCAGGTCTTTACACTGGCTCCCAGTCACATTTAGAATAGATTTTAAAGTATTATTACTGGTCTATAAATCACTAAATGGCCTAGGACCTCAATACATTACAGATATGCTCACTGAATACAAACCTAACAGATCACTCAGATCTTTAGGATCAAATAGATTAGAAATCCCAAGAGTTCAGTCAAAGCAGGGTGAATCGGCTTTCAGCTACTACGCCCCTCGTTGCTGGAATCAGCTTCCAGAAATGATCAGATGTGCTCCAACATTAGGCACATTCAAATCAAGACTGAAAACACATCTGTTTAGCTGTGCCTTTACTGAATCAGCACTGTGCTACGTCCGACTACTATGTTTTTCTCTTCTTTTTAATTCTTTTATAACACATTTTATCAGCTTTTATTTTATTTTTATTCTTACCATTTTTATGTTTGTTTTTAATTCTCTTATAATTGTTTCTTTTATTCCTGTTTATGTAAAGCACTTTGAATTGCCACTGTGTATGAAATGTGCTATATAAATAAACTTGCCTTGCCTTGCCTTGCCTTGCCTTGCCTTTCAAAACATACACTAGATATCGCATAGAGACCCTAAGCATGAGTCGATACCGCCGTCACACTTGTACAGTGCTCCCAGGACAAAAGTCATTCAACCGCACTAGTCGAGATCAATCTGAAGCCAATCTAAAGATGCTGGACTGGTGTGTTTCAGGACATAGATTAAATCAAATATAACAGGTAGAAAGGATAATACATTTCAATGCACACAAACACATGCTCTTTGATGGCAATGCCGATGCAGTCACTTAACCATCAATATAGAAAAGTGAAGTAAAATTATAATTTTCGTAATTTAAAAAAATATTTGCATACCGATCACCGGGAAAAATCCCGATCACAGATATATGTACATATCTCTGGCTCTGTTATTTTATTATAGACAGTCATGACTATATGGGGGCCGGTCTAAGGCTTGAATCTCCAGGGCTGAAAAGGATTCCCACTCCAACCCTGGTAGGCGACATCTAATGTAAATATCTATGCTTTCAAAAGAGCTTCAGGATAAAGTTGTAGAAACACACAGGTTAAGAGAAGGATACAAAAACATTTCAACGGATGGAAACGTTTTTATAAAATGTGATTTGATTTCAGACTGCATAATTATTAAAGCAATTATTTAATTAAGGGGTATGATGATTTTCTAAAGGCACCGTACTTTAGATGATGCAATTAGGGATGCACAAATGTGTCGGGTGTTGTGAATTCATTTAAAGATATTGGCAATAATAAATCAATGTAACTGATGGTTTATTAAATTATATGGAAGAAATGCATAATAAAAATCCCTAGAGGTGTCAAAATTAATTATTTCTTCGATGCACCGTGATACAGACAGTTCGGTATCGGTTCAGTAATAGATCATAACCAGTTATTGCATACTGACATCATTCGTCTCATATGCTGTAGAATACCATGGCAAAGGAGGCGAGGGAGAGTAAATAAACACACTCCAACTACTTAAAAAGCAGATAACTGTGCACAATTCACTGCTTGTGAGTTTGCTGGACAGGTTTCCACTGGCACTGAAGAAGGTAGCAGAACCCATGAGCCGCTAGTTCACTGCTAGGGCGAGATGAAAGCTGTAAAACTCCTCTGCTTCTTTCTCTCTCTCTCTCTCTCTCTCACTTAGACCTTTGACCAGCTGGCGTCTTCATGAGGTAACTTTTCCTCTCCTCTCAGCTGTTAAATACATAGACTTTGGATGTTCTTCATTGTCCATGTCACTCATCGGTGAACAGCGCTGACAGTTTAGAGCCAATCACAGCCATTTCTGTTGAGCGGTGAACACAATGACTAATCATAGGGGTGTAAGAACACCCTCAACAGCGCTCAAAAAGCAAGTGGAATAATATTTACATTAGTATATTTGCTTCAAATGCTCATGTTGTTTTCTGTGACAGTATTTGAGTTTTGTTTGATACATTCAAAAACCGTGTATTCTTCGAGCAGGTAAAATGAAAAGGCAAGTTCATATATCTGACTGCTTGTATTAAAGGACAAAACTGTGTTACAAATAATACGTAAATATTTATAGATTTTAATAACAAATTGTGTTGTGAAGAAAAACATAATTGTCGATGGAAAGCATTGTCACCGTGATAACGCATTGAACTGAATAGATGACATGATAATCATAACCGAACCGTGAGACCACTGTAGGTTCACACCCCTAAAAATCCTCTTTGAAGATTGTGATATTGTACTTTATCTTAGCTTCTCTTAAAATGTTGAAAAACTTAAATGTTTAATGGGTCCAATCATTGTTCAGTAAAATGAATTTAATGCAGAAAAAAATAACGCTGTGATCAATATGAATAATTGGTCAAAAGTTTAGAAAAATAAATTCTGTATCGGTAAAAAACAAGAAAAAAATCCTATTGGTGCATGTCTAATAGTAATAACACACAACCATATCAACCACCAAATCAACAGTAGTACTACTCTTACCCATGGAGATGCAGGCTGTTGCTGGTTGTCCATTTTTTCCACACATCAATGTTCTTCCTCATGGTTCCGTCTCCACTGCAGATATAAAGGTGCTGATTTTAATGTTCACTTTAATGCAAACCCATTTCAGATCATTTCGTGTCTCTTTAACCCTTTAACTGCCCCACCAAGAAAAAAAAAAAACACTTGGATTTCATTTCTTAACTCCTAATGTCGCTAGTTAACACACTCAATGCATTCTTTTTCAAAACATCCCATAATTTCTAAAATATTAACCACTACCAAATGGTAGATATGTCAATTTATGGTAAAAGTACCAGATTTAATACATATACTACAAAAAAAATCTGAAAATATGCCGTGTAAAACCAATTTACTTAATCAAAATAAAACATTTTGAATACTAAATCATCTTTTATTTCTTAAGGTATGATATTTCACATGTATTCTTGGGTTTCATTTTAACAATAAAACCAAAAACAAGTGTAGTAGT
Source organism: Danio aesculapii (assembly GCF_903798145.1). Lineage (NCBI taxonomy): Eukaryota > Metazoa > Chordata > Actinopteri > Cypriniformes > Danionidae > Danio > Danio aesculapii. The sequence continues at coordinate 29,013,215 of NC_079453.1, read as the reverse complement.
GCAACACGATTATGTTTGTTTGATTTTTTTGTAAAGCAACAATGCAGTGTGTGTAATCCATTATTTAAAACAGTCATTTTTTAAATGACTTTAACAGTCATTATTTAAAACAGTCAAAATATGATCAACCATTTGGTAGAGCGGGCAGTTTAAGGGTTAAGCCATACCCGCTGAGCAAAATACAATCATACCAACTTTGAGTCATTTAAAACCATACTATATAACTTGAAACACTCTCCTGCGGTCATACGAGATCACATTTTTATAAATAAATGACATCAGTGTTGGTTAAAAAGCAGCACATTTTGTATCAAATAAAAGTGCTATTCAGAAATAAATTACATTCATATGTGGCAATAACATAAGCCATAATTACATCTTTAAATCCACTTCAAATCATTTCATCAATGGAGAGAAATGTTTAGACAGGCTGACCACAGTGTATGTATGCGTGTGTGCGTGGGATGTTTGGCCTACTGGTACGGAGTAGACTGTGTTGTGTTTGGCACCTGAATCTGCTGCAGGCCAAGTATAGACTCCACCAACTATAAACTCTACTATATGATGTTACATGCTGGGAATTGATTCAGTGCTTGAGTGAAAACAGAGTTCTGGTGGTGTGTCTCTGAAACTGTGATTCCTATGCTTTGATAATAAGAACAACTGCATATCTGTGTACAAGAGAGTAATTTGCTCCTGCATTGAGTTTGACAACACACAAAAAGATGGTCTAACCAAGCCAAACAAGAAGACAAATCTACTTTTTCTAAAGTTTATTTTCTAATTTTGGCTCATGTTCATTCAGACAGGAAGTGAATGACATTTTAAGCAACCAGTAATCACACTGAAAACAGCTTGCGGGAGGTTTTAGATCAACACTACATTACAGATGGTGCATAGGCTTCCCGAAAGCCAAACTAGCTCATCCAAATACAAAAATTCATTTCTAATGTTAGTTACACCTTTAAAACAGACAACCAAGCTATTTACCACTTTGGACCTTATGGCTAATATGATGAAGACCAAAAAACGATTTTTTTATTTTAGTATTGTATATTGTAGTATGTAATAATGTTTTGATTTTGACTTTTTTTGCTGCATTTTGTTTTTATATATCTTTATTTAAATGTAACTTTTTTAATATTTATCTCAGATTTAGCATTAAAAAAATAAGCTTGCATAAATTGCACACATTGCAATAAATTGCATAATATTGCAAATATACGAGCAATTATATATATATATATATATATATAATATATATATATAATATATATATATATTATATATATTATTATTATATTATATATTATTATACAACCATCAGCCTATACAAACATCATAAGCATGTATTTTAGTTGACTTTTTCCACAACAAAAACATTTTAGATAAAAAAAATTATTAAACAAATATGGAGGTCATTGACTAATGGTTTTCAGGATTCTTCAAAATATCTTTGGTATTTAACAGATGAAAAGTGAAGAACGAGTAAATAGCGACAGTTTTGATTTTCGGATGACCTCTCTCTTCAATAACTATTTATAAAATTTTGTACTACAACTATACAGCTACTTACATTTTTTTTCCTTTTTAAATAGGGATGCACTGATGCCGATACTTGGATCGGATATTGGTTCGATAACGCATGGTTTTGCAGGATCGGATTTCGGCCATTTGGTACCGGCCTAAATCCGATCTTGAGCGTGTGCTATATTCGGTGTAATTTATGAGCCAACAAAAGCCTTGAAAGTTGTCATGCTACTATGTCCCAAATGTTCTGAAGCCATTCTATAGTTTAATATTAATTACAGATGAATATTCAAGTGATTAAATTCATGTTCGGTTTATGACAACACGAAAAACTTTCTCTAAGACTATTTTTCCTATTAATATAAGTAATCAGTGGAGATGCATTGTTTTGCATTAAATGGGTTTATTTTGACCTGCAACAAGGAGTTCATTGCGGTTTCTAAATCAGCTAAATCTAAAAATCACAGTTGCGGTGTGTCTGTTAGATCAGCAGATCGCATTCACAACACTGGACTAGAGAGGGTTTGATACCAGCTCTTCACACACAAAGTAGGCCTACCTGAAATTTTAAATTAGAAAAGCCTCAACAACACATTGGACAGATCCTCAACGCACTGAATTCTTCCCTTTGTGCTGCTAACTTTTGTAAGTGTTTGCAGATACTTGAGGGCTGTGCGTAGGACACAAGAGGACCTTGTTTTGAACTTCACCTCTTCTTGTTTAAATTGTACAAAATTAAGTCAGTAGGCCTATAGGTCTGTTATTTTTACTAAACAAGATATATTATTTGGGTTTATCACCAGAACTATAGAAACTGTATTATGTTTTTAAAAAAAAATTAAAAATCTGTATCGTCGATACTCAGAATTTTGGTATCGGGATGGGATCAATAAAAATGGTATCAGTGCATCCCTAGTTTTTAATCTATTCTAAATATTAGTGATGGGAAGTTTAGATCATTTTACTGACTTAAACCTCTGAGTCTCGTTCACCGAAATGAACAAACCTTTTTTTCAAGTCCTTTCGTTAATTTCTTTCAATATGCCAAAATAACATTAAAATGTTACGAGATGCTTCCATACACATCTAAAACTAGCCCAAACATTGATCATACTTACAAACAAGGAATAACAAGTCAGAATGCTACTATCCCAAGAAAGAAAATAAGCCTTCATTGTTTACCTGGTGTTTTGTCTATGATTAAATCTAATCACCTTATCTGACATGTCTTCAAATTTGAGTTGTTCGTTCACCTGACACTGACAGTCCCATATAATCTTAACCAATGCGCACAGTCTAAGCCGGAAAACACCCATGATTAGTTCACCTTTCGAGTCTTCTGGTTTTTCAGTCATTTGTCACGTCACAGCATGTAAAGAAAGAGGACTCATAACCGAAGACTCAAGAAATGAACGGATCAAATCTTTTTCCGGCTCTGACTGCATATGACTGACTTCCATCTTTTACGTGATGAATGAAAAATGAACTAATCTACCAGAAAAATTAACTATTCTTTTCCTCCACCTGCACAAATGTGGGCATGTGCAAATGAACGGATAACTCCCTGAGAGGACTTGTCGTTCTCTAGTCACTGTTGGGGAATTCATTGCGTCTTGATGAATTTCAGATGAATGTATTACTCTCATTTATATGCTTGAGTGATTTCAATATTACTATAATTATTATCTATGTATTATTACCCATACCTGTGGCATTATTATCAGGTATGTGTGCTTTGATAAATAAAAAAAAGGTCACCCTGTGTAAATGCAGTCAGAGATGAGAAGAGAAATTAGAAGAGCAGCATTAATGTCACAATGAGTGTAGATTTATGGAAGCAAGGCCATAAGGACACCTACGTTCTGTTCTGTAACTCATGATAAGGCACACCTGCACATGCACCCACACTCATTTGTAATGACTTCTAAAAAAATATGAGTACCTGTGAACTTCAGCTGAACTTATAGTTGACAGCTCAGCGGACAGTGAACAAGATGTATTGCTGAGCATTGTTTTTTAGCTGAGTCATCATATTTGAAACGGGAAGGAAAGACCTTATCTGGACATAGGTAAGACCCCTGAAAGACCCTGAGACTTTATTAGAGGTGGGCACCTGAGAGATTTAAGCTCCCCTTAGCGAAGAAGCCGATGGAGGTGTGTAATGTGTATATTTGGCTGGAATATTAAGGTCAGAAATGTATTTAAACTGTGTGCTAGGCTATATTCGGCAGACACTCGAACAACCTGTCTCTGTTGTTACTGATGCTGTAACAATAAACTGCTTTGTCTAAAGACTTCGGAGATCTCAGACTGTCATTTTTTGAGAATTTTGACTTAGAGACTTAGAATATTTTTCCACAACATCACATAAAAGATTTGTTCAAAATTAAGGAATCATTTAAGAACCACCCAACGCTAAATATTAAGCTTTTTCCCCTTTTTCCCCCACTTAAGATTAGGTGCAGCCATTGAAACCCAATTATCTTGACACTTCAGGTCTTGATGTAGCAAATATTTTTTAAAATACTATTTTTATGTTCTGTCAAACACAGTTGTTTATTTTTCCCTAGTGGCAAATAAATTAGAAGTAAATAAATAATTAAAATAATAATATAAAAAAAGAGCTCATCCAACATTGCAGAATAAGGTGAAAAGAGACTCGTTAAAACACAGTTGGGGTCTAAAAGAAGATTCCTCACCTGCAAGGTACATCACATAGGATTCGGTCATAAAACAGGATGTCTTTTTCCCATTGTTATCAAAGTGCAGACGTGGAATGCTAGAGGCGTCATGGTTGACCACCATAATACAGGGACTGTTTAATCTTTTGGCCTGATGAACCAGCAAGTAACATCGCTTGTTATCCACATCGTTGGCAATTACAAAACCCTCTGAAGAACACAGAAGAAATGAGGATAAATATAAGATTTTAAAATCAGACATCAGTATTGACTTTATCATAAAAGAACTAATAATAAAGGTTTACCGGGGAAAGGCACATCCATGTCAGAGTGAAGCATCTCTATTAGTTGAGCCGTCTTTGATCCTGGAGCTGCACACATGTCCAGAATCTAGATATATGAATTCATGAAGACGACGGATGAGACAAACGACATACAAAAAATAAAAAATAAAAATAGGAAAGATCCACCTGGTATTCAAATAATCTAATGATGTTGTTTAAAACGTACCTTATGTTGAGGCTCAATTTTCAGTAGAAGAGGAGGAATCATACTGACTGCTTCCTGTCTGCTAATATTTCCCTGATGGAATAAAATTAATACACACTATAGGTCAATTAAAATTATTATTTACCTGTTAACTATTACTCCACTTATTGAGAAAAGATCAGAAAATGCACAAATCATAATGGTTGAAAACGCTCATGTGAAAGGGTAAAAAAACAATACAATACATGTAAAAGTAAATTACATGTACTGCACTAAACATTTATATTTGATATGGCATACTGTACGAAATAAAGTAATCTAAACACAAAGGCATCTACATTACATCTACAAAGGCATCTACACTGCAGAGTTCAAGTGACCCAATTCTGATTTTTTTTCTCCCATGTGGCAGATTGGATACAAACAAGAAAAAAAAAAATAAAATAAAAAAAATAAAAAAAAATAAAAATCACATGGATTCCGATCTACTGTACATATGTAGAAATGTATCTGATATGAATCAGATACGTGCTCTCATGTCTTGCAGTGTAGGGTAAATCGAATTTTCACCTGTCAATGCGAGTGGCACATTGTTAAAAATAGTAATGAATGATGCAATCTCTGACTTTCATTTCAAAACCAATATCTACTTGAGTCCCATAATTTAAATCTCATATACAAAGACAAAAAAAGCTTTCATATTGTCATGTACAAGTAGCACAAGTTAATGCATTTAAGCATATTAACGAGAACATCCATCGCGTAAACAATATAAACTAATATAGCTAAAACTGCATAGATTAACTTCACGCCATTGACAAGACAATAGTTCAAAATAATCTTGATTAAAAGAAGATGGCCAAATGAGAACTTTTCTGTCCTAAAGTATAGCTAAACAACTTGTCAAAAAGTAAATAAAACAATTAAACCCTGTAAACAGATGTAAATAAAGGAATGGAGAAATGAGCACTCATCATCACAGCTGTCAGTCAGTGCCCACTCTTTTTTTTCCTGACTTTGTGTGTCAGAGTAAATACAGACATCGGATACGAGTCACTTTTAAATGATGTAAGGGAGTCATTTAGGGAGCCTAAATGCCCCAATGTAACAATTTTATTATATTGATATATATTGTGATCAGAAAACAAACTGGGATGCCACTCAGTTCTGTAATTTTGGTTGGATAGTGAGATTATCAATTTACCTAACTGGTAATTTTGCCATTCTCTTTTGTATGAGACATTAAAAACAAAAAAAAAAAACACACCAAAAGTGGGGCAAAATAGTGCTATTCGTTGCTAACCGCGCAAAACAAAAAATTACAAGAAAAGGTTAATTTCAGAAAAAACAATGGGTCAAATTCATCTGCTATTGGTGAGTGCCAACTCTGTAATAAGTGGGTGTTGCTCTGAGGCTCTGCCTTCTTTAACTAGTAAATCTTTGGTTTAATTTTATGTTCAGTCTTTCGACATCAGATGTCAGAGTAAAAACATTCACACAGAAGAGCTGCCAGATTTTAGATGTGTAATTCTAATTGTAAGTCATAATGACACCATGTTGACACTGCAAAAAGCATATAGTGGCATATTAATAACATTCCTCGACTGTTTACCTTGAGTACTGACATTGCAGAATGTGTACAATCATCTAAATCTCTATTATCAGATTCTTTTTAATGGTGTTTGTCACTACTTCTGTTATGTGTGTGTTCGTTATGTTAACAAGAGGAAAATATACTGCTCTGTACATTCTTTACCTAAACAAAAAACTTCAATATAAGAAAAAAAAATCTAAATCAAAGTCAAAATATATATAACACAGTTGAGGTCCAAATTTTAAGCTGACATCACAAACCTTTCTAACATTGCAATATTTAAAACAATATTGATGATATTAAGTTACACACTGAACCACCAACTACAGGGAAGTTTTTACATTAAAATGTCAAAGTTAGATTTTTTTTCAGCGGTAAAGCTTTTGAATTAGGATTTGAATTATTATTGAATTTGATGAGTATTACTATAATATATATATATCAAACATATCCAAGAGAAAAAGGTACAAATTTACTGTTAGTGTTAAAAAAGACAAAAGACAACAATTTTTATTTACCGATTCAGTTTCGCTGACCAAGAACTGGTGGAATTTCTCCAGAAGGGGAGATTTGCGGAGGATCTTTCTGCTCAGATTTGTATGCCATGCCAGTTCATCGGGATACCTACAACAGCATGGAAAGGCTAAAGATCAAGTCTGAAGTACTTTGTAACACAGAATTACACGGATATTCAAAAATAACCTACATTTTTAACTAATCTTACCAACTTAAGGGCTGAGGAGCCTCAATTTTCTGCCCATCGACCTCAAGATCTTGAACCTCCTTGAAGTATTTCTCTTTGAGGGTATGAAGGATTTCTTTCGCATGACTGATTACAGAGGATGAAAGAATAAAAGGTCATAATTAGAAAAACTATCATCCTCTGAAAAATCAATGAAGGTCATCAATAAGTAAAGCTTTGTGCTTTTGCAATGAGCTTGAAATATATTAATGCTTTTTATTCAGTAGACTGCTTGATGTTTCTCCATTTTTAATCTGAGTGTGAAATTCCCAATGCTTCGGGAGCGGAGTTTTTTCAATTTTAATTGATGTTTAGGCATGTAACAATCCGATTTTCCATGACACGATAATTACTGAAACCTTTATCACCGTTTAAAGAAATAGTTCACCCAAAATAGAATATTGGGTAATCATTTACTCTCCCTTTACGCGTTTCCAACCTCTGAGTTTCTTTCTTTAGTTGATCACATAAGAAGGTATTTTGTATGTTTTGTATGCTGAAAACCTGTTACCATTGACTTCTATAGCATCTGTTTAGCAACTTTAAAAAAAAATTGAAAAGATGGCTAAATTTCTGAAGTTCACCGTTAAATCTGTTAACAAATCTGTCTGTTAAATAAATAGAGAAAAAATATTCATGGCATTTTAAAGGACCAATAATAACAAAATTGCACATTACAGCAATATAGAGTGTTACTGGACACCAAAACACGTCTAATGCTGTTAAGTACACCATTTCATACCATTACTTAAATTTTCATACACGTCTTTGTGTCAAATAAAAAGTTGTGATACACCATGTAGCTGGTTAGGGTGGTTCATTGCTTATAACACTTTTATGACAACTTACATAATCATTAGTACTCAAAATGTGGGACTGTACCAAAAAGCTGGCCGGACTGTACCAAAAAGCTGAGGAGCTGGGGGAAGGGTGTAAATCCGGGAGTTTGCCGAGGGTCTGAAATACGGGAGACTCCCGGGTAAAAAGGGGAGTGTTGGCAAGTATGCGCGTCACTTGTATAGTTTTGAATAGGGAAAAGCGTAACTGTCAACATGGCGAATGAAGCCTCGCCTTCTAGTACAGGAGCCAATCAGCGATCGCTGTAGACTGACGAATCACAGTGGGAGGGGCTCAGAATAGCCTAGAATTTCTGCAGATTGTGTGTGATAAGAACGTTTAGAAATGAAACTGAAGACATAGTTGTTGTTTAATTTTATTGGTGATTCCTAATATGAAATTTAATCATGAGCTTGGGAAGCAATTTTCCCCATTCAGACAGAATGCCCAAGCACACTGCCCGTGAGGCATTTTAAAGATGGAGCGAAATGACTTGCCTTAAAAGGACTTTGCTTTTACTGACTAAAAAGCCACATTTCTATGACATCAAATGAACAGAAAAACAAACCGCTTTGCATATTAAAAGATTAAAAAAATAAAAAAATTCTTGTCTTTAACAGCCTTTATTAGAACAACAAATGACAATTTACCTCAGATAAAAAAAAGGATGTACTATTTGTTAGCATGGCTCCCTCTGACAGCTTGATAGTAATACTTTACCTTTTCTAATTTTTTTTTCATCTACTTTTTATTTTCCCAGTCTTTGAAGTGGTCATTTTAAAGCCAAATCTCTTAAAATGTATACAATACCAGCATGTTAGCGTTAGTTGGTGACTGCAGGTTGAAGAGCGTAAAAAAAATAAAATGGAACTGAAAATAGCCTAACGAGAACAATAGGCTGAAACATATACATAATAGAAGAGTTACATTTTAATAAATGGAAACCAAAATATAAAGAGACAAACACACACACAAAACAAAAAATTATATTCTATGAATTGGACAAAAAAAAAAATAAAAAAAATCCCTGACTTTCAATGGCTGTAATACATTTTTTAATTCATTTAGGTAAAGTTGATTTTATATTCGCACATTCATTCATTTTAATGCTCTCTATAAGGGCTGCACAATATATCGCTACAGCATTGATATTGCAATGTTTGCATTCGCTATAATCACATCCCAGGATGTGCAATACAGTTTGATCTATAGTTGAACAGGAGCCACAGAACATGTAATTTGTAGTTACTCCAAAGTTGAACCATAATAGAGTGAAAATATCATTTTTAGGTCTGTGAATGAGCATACCCACGTTTGACTGCACAATCCCTCCAGAAGATGGCAGACTGGAGCTGTGGTACACTATTCCACTAAAGAGATACTTATGGTATATAAATATGGTCTTCATGGAAGAGTCATCAAAAAAAAACTATTCTGCATCCTCACCACAAACATCGGCATTTGAACTTTGCAAATGAACATATAGACAAGCCTGACGCATTTCGGAAACAAGTTCTGTGACCAATGAGGTTCAAACAGAACTATTAGGCCGGAATGAGCAAAGGTACATTTGGAAAAGAAAGGGCAGAGAATTTAATGAAAAGAACCTGTCCAACTGTTAAGCATGGGGTGGATCATCCCCAAACAAGGAACATTTCACGAATAGAAGGAAAAATGGATTCAATAACATTTCAGCAAATTTTGGATGGTAACTTGATGCCATGTGTGAAAAAGCTGACGTTAAAGAGAGGATGGCTTCTACAAATGGATAATGATCCTAAACGCACCTTAAAATCCACAGTGGATTGCATCAAGAGAGTTTGACCTCATTCTTGACTTGACACAGAAACAGCAACACATGCGGCATGACATCACTTTGTTGCAGAGACGCTATTGGTTAAATGCCAGCAAAGTAGAACACGGAAACAGCTTGAAGCGGACAGCGCGAGTATGTCTGTGGACTGAAGGTATTATCAAGTTGATGACGACAACAGTGCCATCGCAAACTGTGAGATATGTAAACTTGGGATTGCCTGCAGGGTATTTTAAGTTGAGGTGCTATTTGCTTTTATTTTATATTTACTGTTGCACTAAAGTCCAAAAGTGAAGAATTTAAGTTATTTATTTCTTGATTTTTCAAGCTACCTCACAGAAGTTCTCTGTTTGTTAACGGAGTTGTTGAATGTTAAAATAAGGTGAACTAAATAAAAAATAAGGAATATCCTGGATCTGTTTCTTTATTCTTTTTTCATGTATTATAGAAGTATCAGATTGGGTTTCGGTAGATTCTCAAAATCCAATGACTCGGACTCAAGGGCAAAAAAAAAAAACTGATCAGGACATCCCTTGTTTGTCACCTACACTGTGGCAATTTAAAAAGATTATATAGTATGAATAGGTGACGAACAAAGATTCTGATGCACTAAATCTTCCATGCTTTATCAACAAAGGCATCAGTTGCATTTTTTCACTGTAATTTTCAAATCATCTTTATGGGGAAACATATGATGAGGTGATAAAGCGTCCATCAGTTACACTCTTCAGAATCTCACCATGAAGGCTGATTTATACTTTCACCTAGCGCCGCTGACTGCGCATGCACCTCACGGAACGGGCAAGGCTTTATACTTGACACGTTCGCCGTTGTGCTATTCTTTAACAACAAAGGGCGGTCAAAAGAAACAGACCGTAAAATCAGACGGATAAACAGAGAAGTAGGAAGTTTCTGGAACTACATCATATAATTAATATCGTTCAATATTTTTGAACTAATTATTTTTTCAGTTATTTTAATGATTATAAAGATTTTTATAACCATTCAAGATTTTTTTTTAATCAACCATCACTTGCTTTTGTTCATATCTCAGACCGTTCTACCTATTATAGTTTATTAAAATATTACTGACAACAGAACATGGGTTGCTCTACAACAGGCATGTCCAAGCTCGGTCCTGGAGGGCCGGTGTCCTGCAAAGTTTAGTTCCAACCCCAATCAGACACACCTGGGCTAGCTAATCAAGCACTTACTAGGCTTTCTAGAAACATCCGTGCAGGTGTGTTGAGGCAAGTTGGAGCTAAAATCTGCAGGACACCGGCCCTCCAGGACCGAGTTTGGACACCCCTGCTCTACAAATATATATTATTATTACGAAAAGAAAAATAATAGTAATAATAAAAGTACACTAACTAGTCTTTTTATTTAGCCCACTCAACAATTCACACATTATTGTTTGGCTAGTTTCTGTCCTATACTTATGCAAAAAGGCAATAATGGTCCAACATTCCTGACCATTATGATGAAACCGATAGGTTCAAATATTCTTTTCCAGATATCAAAGAAATAATTTGTTACTTCATTTTAGTTTTGTAACTATTAAATTGTTTTAAATTCTAAATTGTAACATAATAGTGTAAAACCTATGAATGGTGGAAAAACATATCCTGTAATTGTTTTGGAAAACCACATGGATCTCCACTTTTGCCAACAAACTTATCCCTCAAGTTTTTCTAAACTTTAACAAAAACTTTCTTCCTTTCCCACTGCTGTTGCAATTTCTAGCCAAGATTTATTGGCCATCTGATTATCCCTATGATCATGCATGGACAGGTTATAAAGATGTCTGTACAGGCGTACCCATTTCAGACAAAATCTCTTCAAAGTGATTCATATTTAACTCAAATCAAAAGCGGGGCCACACCAACTGTTCGCTCAAGTCTCAAACATTTTTGCGCCAGGCAAAATCATGTCATGCGCACCCAAAGCAAGCCTCCGCAAACACTGCAATCACGTCACAGTCGTTGCGCGCACTCAAGCAAACTAGCAAACTTGTAGAGTATAAATCAGCTTGAAGCAGCAAAAGACATCTGGGTGTATTTTGCATACTGGAAACTATGAATTCATTGCGTAGTACTCAACTCGCATACTTGGTGTTTTCCACATTATATACAGTTGGGTTGAAGCACTAATTGAAGGTAGAAATATGCACAGGATCATTCATATTAGTCATGTTCTAGCAAGACTCTGTGACATTAGAAAGAGTTATTTCTTTTAAATTCCTGTTTGAAGCTTTTCCATTTGATAAAAAGTTAGAGAGAAGGTAGAGCTCTAGGTTAGAGGTGGGAAAGTTTGGCAGAGCTTTGATCCAACCTTAATACTTTTCTAGTAACACTCAGTCCTTGATCATCTCATTGGGTGTGTTTTATTAGAGTTGGAACAAAACTCTGCAGGACTGTGGCTCTCCATGTTTGAACTTGCCCACCCCTGCTTAAGGTAGAGCTCTTCATTAATTTTTTCCATCAGATAGACTTTTTGCATTTTTTTTTTTTTTTTTTTTGCATTTATCCATTCGGCTTTAACCAAATATTCAGTATGGCTGGCAAATTACAGAAAGTTGGGTTCAATTGAAATTATAGTCATATAACATGCTCCACTTTTTCAGCAGGGCTGGTGCATGAGCCCATGCCTAATATGGAATTGAGTTGCTTTGCCACACATCACAATAACAATGACCAAATCGTGGGTTTCGAACAAGTCTAAAAAACCAGCAGTGTCCAAACCTGTCCTGGAGAGCCACAGTCCAGTGGAATTTAGTTCAAAACATTTCAACCAGGTTAAAAAAGGCTTCAAAACTTATTACAAACTTCCAGGAAAATATATTCAAGCTAAGATCAGCAGTGCACTGACAAAACCTCACTTTACTCCAGCAAATCAACCAAATAGCTGAGCTTTCACAGCCTCCAAGTCAGAGGAAACACAACCTGGAGGCGACATATTCAGAACCTATAGACAACCATATTTATTTACTGATTTTTAACTACTATCTAGCATGGGGTGGGGGGGGAATCTGGTTATTTATAGAAAATCTGGTTATTTAAAGCGAGTTTGGATTCATCTGATTTGTAAATCATGTGATAGTTAACACAGGACCAGCCGTGGTCAATCATAAGCATGTGATCCTCTTGAATTTTGTTAATAAATAAACTTCACTTAGCATGAATTGAACTGGATTAGACAATTAGTATATAATAATAAAAAATCTCAATAATTTTGACTGGGCGGGGGTCTGGATAAAGGGCATAAGCTGGGAATAAGCTCCTTGTCTCACTGAAATGTTGCAGATATACAAGTATTCCAACTTATAAGGTGTCAAACAAATCAGAGATTTGGACAAATGCAGTTTATTATAACAAGTGTTATAACAAAAAATACATTTGGATGAATTTACAGTTTCGAAATCATGTAAAAGTAAATGGTCACACTTTACAAAAAGGTTCCATTGGTTGACGTTTTTTTTTTTAAACGATTTACTCAAATTAACTTCAAACGAACCATACTTGTACAGCATGTATTAAATCACAAATGTTCATTAATTACAGTTTATAAAGATGACTAAATACAGTAATAAATGTATTGTTGATTGTTTGGATATAATCGTAAATACAATAAACTAATAAAACCTTACTGTAAAGTGTTACCAACTAAATAAATTGTAGGACCGAACTGGAGTCCAGCTTTTAGACTCTGAACAAACAAGAATAAAAACAAAATGATAAAAAAAACATATCAAACAGCAAATGCTTTAATCAATATTTAAAAAAATGTTCTGATAAAATAAAATTACTTTTGTTTCCAAATCAGGCCTCATGTTTTTTCCTGACCCATGCTAATCCATAAGCTAACTAACTCGTAGGCCCATTACAAGTGCTGCTAGCAAGTTCTGTGTCATTAGCATTTGACCCTGAAGAGTTTTTCTCCGTTTCTGCACCTTCCTGTTCCACAAGATCCACCTCTTGGCCCTCAGCATCTTCAGTGCTTCCTTCCTGGGTTTCAGTTTGACCGTCGTTCCTCTTGCCCTGTTTGTCGCGAAACACTTCCACTCCCACCATACGGAGGTAATGGAGACGCTCATTACGTGAGACGAAAGCCCTGATGGATGTTTTGCCCCTCCATCCACACAAATCTATCGGGCACTGAGGAGCCTCGAGATCCCTGGAGAGATGAGAAAAAGAGTTAAACTGTCTCAGAATTTAAATGTCGGGGTATTCACAGATTCAATCCAAATGTAAAAATTGTATGTGAAAATGCTGAATTTTGCAGTCATTAAGTAAAGACTTCAACATGATAAACTATTGAACGGTTGCAAACCATTTAATTGTTTTTTACAGATCTTAAATTATTTTAAGTTCACTTCTCAACGTCAGTCTAAAGCAGGCTTACTGCTGTAGTTGACATTACATGGTGTTCAGCCATAGCAATGATTAAACAAGAGTAAGAACAGATGAGCAGTGGTGGAAAGAATACTAAAAAAAAAATAATAATAATAAAATCACTCGAGCAAAGTAGCAATACTTGCCCAAAATTGTAGTGCAAGCAAAGTAAAAGTATGTGTAGTAAATGTTACTCAAAGTAGAAGTAAAAATGAGCCCTTTTAAAAGTACTCAAGAGTAGTGAGTAGTGAATATTATAACCGTGGAACTGGTGCCTGGAACTACATCTCAGATATATTTACTCACAATTGACTCACCTGTTAGAGGATGTTTTTGTTCTGTTGAACATTAAAGATGATATTCACTAAAGAAGGTTTCCTACATTCTTCGAAATATCTTCATGCTCAAAGCAAAAAAACTTAAATGTGTGTGGAACAAGTCTAACATTTATTTTTTTTGGATGAATCAGCCCTTTAAATTGTAAAACATAAAAGCGGTGGTTAATGTTGAATCAAAATAAGTATTAATACTAAATCTAACATTTAAGAGTTCACACTTAGCTGATGATTGATAATAAGGCGCGTTTGACATGCTGTCCCAGGAGAAAGCTCTGAGAAAATCCTTGAGCCCTGGGCTCCCTCCCGTTTCGCAGGCCGAGAGGGGAGTCTGAGCTCAGGTGGGTCTCGAGAACTTCCCTGATTTCATGATTTCAGCCGGTTCTTTGATTGTTAAGAGTTTGTGCATTGAAAGCTTAGTACTAAATGCTCACCAATTTGGTTAATTCAATTCACCTATAAACCCACACGAACACTGGGAGAACATGTAAACTCCACACAGAGATGCCAACTGGTCTAGCCTGACCTCGAACCAGTGACATGCTTGCTGTGAGACGACAGTGCTAACCACTGAGCCGCCGTGCTTCCCTGTCCCAGATTAATCTAGGAAAGAGGGAGAGGAGGGGGGTTGGGGGAATGGTAAAGATTAAGATTACTAGGTAAGAAAATCTGGCTATTTATAGTAATTTGGATTCATCTGATTAGTAAATCATGTGACGGCTAATACAGGACCAGCTGTGGTCAATCATAAGCATGTGATCCACTCGAAAATAGTTCATAAATAAACTTCACTTAGCATGAATTAAATTGGATTAGATCACTAGTATCTCACTCAAAATAATAAAATCTTAATAATTTTGCTATTTAAAGCTCGACTTTTCTTAGTCACATTAACATAACTGACAAAAAATGAAAAGCTGCTGTTTCTAGATCAGGCGAGGAACTCTTGTTCTAGCTTAATAATACTGTCTTACCATGGCTGCAGCGAGTGCATTAATATTATGCAATGCAACTACAGAAAACTCATTTTTTTCTAAATATCTAAACTATTTTTGCTATTTTTGTTTTGCTTTTGCACAAGATGCTAATGGTCTAATCCATTTCAATGACTTATGCTAAGCTAAGCTAAAAGTGACTTGTAAAATTCCCCCCAAAAAGTGGAGTGTTTCTTTAAACTTCAAGATTTACGCATATTTGCATTGGGGACATGTATATGTATTTATGAGTATATATGCATGTATTTATATTTTAGATATGTTTTGCAGATCAGCCTTTTTGGCTAATTCTGGCACTTGTAAATGTATGCATTATTGATGTGGATTGTCTCTGTCCTAACACATTCTAATCCTAATAAATTAAACAAAAACCCAATACAAGAGGAAAAAGAGCCAGCGCAGGACTGAGTGACGGGGAGGAGGATGAGAGGAGATGGCAAGACAGAAGAAGGGGGAAGGAAAATGAGCAAATTATTGATCAGCCACAGCACAGACAGCGCCAAGAACCCTTGTGGTGTGTGACGCCGGTGGTGGTTGGGCCACTTTAAGAGCGCCTGTGATCAGATGGATGGAAAAAGAGAGTGAAAGATGATCAGGCACACTGTGCTGGAACGAGCCGTCATGTTTTCATGTGGGGGAGCCAGCAGAAAACGATGACACGCAGCGCCACGCGCCACTAATCACTGTGACATCAGAGCTGCTCACGGCTCGTGTCACTCACTATGAGGAAACTGTGAATAACAAGTACACACACGCACGTCAACGTGAGCGTAAGTGCTTTATGGGGGCTCGAATTAATGAGGAAATAAACTGACATATTTATACATTCCCATGATGCTGTGGGGCTAATTTAGACATGTTGTCTAGCTCAAAACGAATATTCAAGTAATGATGTTTTGGATATAAAACCTAGTGGCTTGTCTTAAATTAAAGAATTTCTGGGAAAAACAGTCATTTCATATAACGTTGAAAACAACCGTTATTACTTGGTTATTATTATTTACAGTTACTACTATAGGGTGACGCGGTGGCACAGTGGGTAGCACGTTCGCCTCATAACAAGGTCGCTGGTTCAAGCCTCGGCTGGGTCAGTTGGTGTTTCTGTGTGGAGTTTGTATGTTTTCCCTGTGTTCACGTGGGTTTCCTCCGGGTGCTCCGGTTTCCCCCACAAGTCCAAAGACACGCGCTATAGGTGAATTGGGTAGGCTAAATTGGCCGTAGTGTATGTGTGTGTGATTGGTTCCCAGGCTGGAAGGGCATTCGCTGCGTAAAAAACGTGCTGGATAAGTTGGCGGTTCATTCCGCTGTGGTTACTATAACCTGAGCATTTAGGAGGCTTTAAACAACAACACTTTGAACAAAAACGTTTACATTTTGGCCATTCATTTACATGGCAGGGGCATTTTGGTGGCCTAAAAATGCTAACTTTCCCAAAGCGAACTCAAGATATCTTTACAGAGTTCAGTTAATATTGTAAAAACAGTGGCATCATGTGCATGCATGTTGTGTTCAGTCTATTGACATGCATACTTGACAATATTCATGTCGCAAATAATTGGCAACCAAACAACAATTGCAGCCTACAAGTACTGTATTTGTGTTGCTCAAAGTCACCTGTACAAAAATAGGGGTGCAACAATACAGACCTCTCACAGTTCAGTTTGATTTTTGGTTTTCGGTCACAGTTTCAGTATGGTTTGGTATATATTCAGTAAAAAAACACAGCCAAATACAAATAACAGAATAAATACTCGACAAGCTAAACAGAATACAAAATGAATACAAGGAAATACTACAATTAAAAGCTTTTTTCAAGTTTTTCATGAACCTAACAGTAGTTTTCAGTAACATAAACAGAAAAATATACTAACATATAACACTTCATACTGTATATAATCTTTTGTGTACAAAATAAATAAAGGTTAATTATTACTGAGCTGGCTATTCAGTCAAGAGCAGTGACTTCATTATCTGTTTTATTTTGATTGATATTAAAAACAAAGACAGCAGGAATTAGATGCTTTTATCTTTATCCACAGATGCAGGCAGCACAATGGAAAAGTTACAGACAAATGCTTACATTCTAAGGCGTCATTGAATGCTCATCAAATCAGACAAGTGGACATAATTATTGCTCATAACTGAGATTTACTATTGAGAAGCAAGATTAGGCATTTCTCAGATTGAGTTTTGGGCTTTTGGAGCACATGCACTCGTTCTCTAACAAGCAGTTCACATCACTTCATTTTCACATTAAAGTGTCTAGTACTTTAGGGAGACATTTACTCATGGGGAACAGTGTTTCAGCCCATGGACACACATTCTAACATGTAAAGAGCCAGTTCAGGGAGTAATTAAAGTAAAAAGGGAAATGCAAAATACAATTTGTAAATTTTATTGCAAAACCAAAAAATGCAATATCCATGTGTGGATTGAACCGTGGAAGTAGTATCGAATGGTTCAATATTTTTTTTACATCAACAGAAGGTGGTTTTACATCAACAGAAGGTGGTGTACGGATGTAACTGTGTTAAAGAAGATGTGCTGTCCTGATGTGGAAGTGCTTTTCATTAACTGTAAGCCGTTTTATTCACCAAGAGAGTTTTCCTCGTTCATTCTCGTCTGTGTTTACATTCCACCGCAAGCACACGTGAGTACTGCACTGCAACAGCTGGCTGATCTGATCACAGAGACAGAACAACAACACCCGGACTCTGCTTTTATCATACTTGGGGACTTTAATCAGGCAAAACTCACACATGAGCTGCCTAAATTCAAACAGCACATTACATGCCCCACCAGAGGCAATAAAATTTTGGACCATTGCTACACCACAATAAAGGATGCATATCGCTCCGTCGCCAGAGCAGCTCTAGGACTCTCCGATCACTGCCTGGTTCATCTTATACCAACTTACAGGCAAAAACTTAAAACTACTAAGCCAGTATTAAGGACTGTCAAGAGATGGACCAACGACACAGAGCAGGTCTTACAAGCCTGTTTTGAATGCACTGACTGGGATGTTTTTGAAGCTGCAGCCACAGATCTGGACGAGCTCACAGAGACTGTAACATCATACATCAGTTTCTGTGAGGAGTTATGCATCCCTACCAGGACCTACTTGTCATTTAACAATGATAAACCATGGTTCACACCAAAACTCAGACAGCTTCGTCAGGCCAAAGAGGATGCTTACAGGAGTGGTGACAGGATCCTGTACAATCGGGCCAGGAACACATTGACAAAGGAGATTGGTGTGGCTAAGAAAAGCTATGCCAAAAAGCTGCAAAACCAGTTTTCAGCTAACGACCCTGCATCAGTGTGGAGAGGCTTAAAAGATTTCACTAATTACAAGACACCGTCCCCCAGTATCGACAGCAATAAACATATTGCAAACGAGCTGAATATGTTCTACTGTAGGTTTGACACCTATGACCAGACACCTCACACCCACCCGGACCATCTCCCTACACAGCCATCAACACCACATCAACACAGCCCGGACCATCGCCCTACACGGCCATCAATACCACATCAACACAGCCCGGACCATCGCCCTACACAGCCATCAACACCACATCAACACAGCCCGGACCATCGCCCTACACAGCCATCAACACCTCCAGCCATCTTCCTCTCCCCCCTGCTCTTCAGATCAGTGAGGAAAATGTGCGTCAGATCTTCAGTAAACAGAAGAGAAGGAAAGCACCAGGGCCAGATGGTGTCTCACCAGCCTGTCTGAGAACCTGCGCTGACCAGCTGGCTCCCATTTTCTCCCATATCTTCAATAGATCACTGGAACAGCGCAAAGTTCCATCCTGCTTTAAGCGCTCCACCATCATCCCAATCCCAAAGAAGCCAAAGATCACAGGACTCAATGACTACAGACCTGTGGCCTTAACATCTGTGGCCATGAAGTCATTCGAAAGACTGGTGCTAGCATATCTGAAGGACATCACTGGACCCCTGCTGGACCCCCTGCAGTTCGCCTATAGAGCAAACCGGTCTGTGGATGATGCAGTCAACATGGGACTGCATTATACCCTACAACATCTGGACAAACCAGGGAACTACGCAAGGATTCTGTTTGTGGACTTCAGTTCTGCCTTTAACACCATCGTCCCATCACTGCTTGAGTACAAACTGGCCCAGCTCTCTGTTCCTAGCTCTGTCTGTCAATGGATCACCAGCTTTCTGACAGATAGACAGCAGCTAGTCAGAATGGGCAAAATCACATCCGACAGCCGCACCATCAGCACTGGTGCCCCCCAGGGATGTGTTCTTTCTCCACTGCTCTTCTCCCTGTACACCAACGACTGCACTGCAAAAGACCCCTCCATCAAACTCATTAAGTTTGCAGACGACACTACTGTTATCGGCCTCATCCAGAACGGTGACGAGTCTGCATACAGACAGGAGGTGGAGCGGCTGGCGTTATGGTGCAGATACAACAACCTGGAGCTGAACACGCTCAAAACAGTGGAGATGATAGTGGACTTCAGGAGAAACCCCCTGCACTCCCCCCACTCACCATCATGAACAGCACTGTGGCTGCAGTAGAGTCATTCAGGTTCCTGGGCACCACCATCTCTCAGGATCTGAAGTGGGACACTCATATAGACTCTATTGTGAAGAAAGCCCAGCAGAGACTGTACTTCCTTCGTCAGCTGAGGAAGTTCAACCTGCCACAGGAGCTGCTCGTACAGTTCTACTCAGCTGTCATCCAATCCATCCTCTGCACTTCAATCACCGTCTGGTTCGGCTCAGCTGCCAAACCGACCTCCGTAGACTACAGCGAATAGTCCGACTGCTGAACGAATCACTGGCACTACCCTTCCTACACTTCAAGAACTGTACTCTTCCAGATGTGAGTAAAGGGCTCGCAAAATCACTCTGGACGCCTCACACCCAGCACACTACCTGTTTGAACTGTTACCGTCTGGTCGGCGCTTCAGAGCACCAAGCACAAAAACAGCCAGACACAGGAAAGTTTCTTTCTCAGGCTGTCTACCTTATGAACAGTTAAATATTCCCCTACTGTGCAATAAATATGTGCAATACTTTCTCATACGCACTTGTACACAGCACCTTATATCAATATACAATGCAATACTTTCTACATTCGCACTTGTACACAGCACCTTGTAACCTGTATATTTATACAATCTGTACATACAATTCAACATCCAGGTTCTTCACTAACCGCATCTGTTTAATGTTCATCATTTTTATTATTATTATTTTATTTTTTCAGATTATTTTGTGTTGTCACATGTCACTTTATGTACACTGGAAGCTTCTGTAGCCAAAACAAATTCCTTGTGTGTGTGAAGCACACTTGGCAATAAAACCGATTCTGATTCTGATTCTGATTCTGATTCTGATTATATAAAGTAATGCGGCATCTCGTGTAATAAACCAACCTAATTGTCACTCTAAAATATTACTCTATTGCATTATTTTGACTGCACCGCTCTGTTAAACAGTGGTTCTTTAGTTTAGATTATTTTTTTGGAATGCATCAACTAGCCATTTGTAAGCAACACAATTTAAAAAGCCATTTTGCTTATATTTTATTTAATCAGTTAAATTGCACCATTACAAAATCATTTTGTTATTGCCAGAGGACGTTAGTCTATTATTGATCTAATCTATATACAAGCTTGGAGACACTAACAGAGTTAAAATATATATTTGAAATATTTGAAATTGTTTTTTAAACTGGAAACTTGCTACACAACAATTTAATTGTTGTTTTAATGCACACAGTGTCCAGAATAGAAGATTAGATATGCAATATCAAACTAATAAAAAATATATCCCCTAAATAAAGAAATTAGACCCTTAAAAATGCTGAGAAATCTAAAAATGTCAAATGTTTCATTTTGCAGTAAGGTGTGGTGTTAGTTTGACACCCAGTGATATTGCACGCCTGGTACAAAACACGCAAGCACAGGTTGCCAGATTGATGACACCAACAGAAGTGTGCCTGGCTGTCAAGCCTAAAGGTTGATTTAAGGCAGATTTAAGTCGTGTTCTAAATAAAAGAAACGGCAACACGATAGAAAGAATATTTTCCAGAATAAAAGGAGTTTTTTTCCTGACCAACACCTGAAATTTATATTTTAGAAACTAATTCTATTTCTTACAGCTGAACAAACAGGATAAACTGACCATGATCACCTCAGGTACACCTCATGTGCTTTATTCAATGTTAATGCTAATAATAAGAGTTTAATCGCCATTTTACATGACATTTATTGCCATACTACTGAAGCAGCAGCAGCAGATAGTTCCCCTCAGATCTTGAAACTAAAATAAACCATTTGAAATTGAACTTTAGAACTGTGAGTCCGGTGTAGCCAACACATATCAGTGATTCAGCTTGTACATTTAATGTGAATTAAATTGAATGAATGAAGTACACTGTTTTCCACCAAGGCAGCTTGGGTGCTAAACATAGTTGACTAAAGTGGCATTGGGCGGGTTAAAAGAACCAAACAAAGACAGACGCTGTGGCACAGAACACACATTTTCAAAGCAGATATCAGTATTGTCATTTCAGATAAACAGGAATGTTCACTTAGCATGTTTCTTAAATATCTGCATACATATTTATGGTATTTTAATGCTTTAGAAATATCAGAAACTTACACAGCACCTTTAAGTATGGAAAAACTACAAGCAGCATCTCTAGAATGAACATCTGCTCAGGTGGATTTTAAACAAGAAATGAGTTACAGAAATATTTCTCACGTGTCCCTGTCAACTCGGGGTATTGATCCCATTTAAAACATGAAAGCGACAAACGTGTACTGTGCACCAACGCTCAATTAAAAAAACTAAATGAATAAAAATTCAAGACAAAAACTTCCTAATGTGGAAGAAACATCTGGCATAAACACAGAAGCACAAACATACATGGGCATGGGTGTGTTTGTGTGTGACAAGAAAGCGCGAGTGAGATAAAAAGGACACACTTTCCATTTGGATTGACTAGTTTTCTACACAGTAAGGGCCATCAACGTGAAAACACGACTGTCTGGTGGGCCAAACAATGAGCTTTCTGCTGAGAGAGACAATGAAGAGCTATTTATCTGTGAAGAGGAAGCGGGGGTGCATCAGTTCGAGCCCTTTAATTACCAGACAAGGGCATAATGGCTACAAAGCACTCAATCTCCATTCATTTGTCTCCTGACTGGCTGATGAATGGACAGGAGTGCCATCAAACAGCCCTGTGTGTACGTACAACAGTGACACACAGCTCCTGCCCACCTACTGAGCGGACTACCTAGACTGCATTAAGGACTTTACCTGATGCAGAGACTGCTGTAAATACAGAAAAGGTTGTATGGGATGAGTATCTGTGAGCAATGGATTTTAATCCTTGTGTGCTGTTGGCAACGTTTTCAAGCAATCTGGGGAGATTTTAAGTATTCATTTGGAAATAAATTTCTCTGGGTTTCAGCAAATGGAATGAATTTTTTGATGACAATGCTTTGGGGGGTGGGGGGGAGCAACAATAGACTATAGACAAATTTACTACCCTTTTGTTGTGTTTGTGGCTGGTTTCGCCCCACTGACATTCATTATAATGACACTTTTGATAGCAAAGCCATGACACCATATAGCCATTTATGTAAAAAAGCTATTGTTTAGTTTATACGCATTTAAAAGAGGTGCTGTACAATGATTATGATGTCTCTAATTTAGAAGAAAAGGTGTGGCGTATTTAGCGAGTCACACGACCGCGAATCAGGTCAATTTTAGTTTCAGAATCAATCGAATGAATCAATCAAGAGTGAATCAGTTCAGGAATGGCGATGTGAGAGCAGAGGTACTACAATCTCATCTATAACGCAGCAAATGCAGTAAATTATTGTCTCGTTCTGCAGCACCTCTACTTTGTGAACTGCAGAAGAGTGTATTATAATCTGGATTGACGAGATATATCCAGCTGCAGACCCGCAGAACCACACATGTTTCTGCCACACACACAATCTAGGCAAACCAAATATGGTTAATGACAGATCAGTCTTCTATTATTTTCTTGTATACCGACGACTAACTGCTTAGGAGCCTTATCGCCACCTACTGAATTTCACAAATGTGGTGATCGAGACCGCAGACTGTGAACAGTTTAAGGTTTCCCATTTCAGTCATTATCGTAACAATCATTTTAACATCTGTGCAGGTTTGGAACTCAAATTATGTAAATACAAATAATTAGTTAAACACTTATGACTTTCACATATCCACATACAAAGAAAACATAATAAACAATCTAAATGTAGGATTAAGTGTAATAAACTAATTCAGGATCTTAATGTTGTCATGCTTAGTTAAAAATCGCTTTGTAGTAAAATATAAAAAACAAACAACGGAGAGATTTTTTCATCATATTTCTAAACATAATAGTTTTAATAACTCATTTCTAATAACTGATTTATTTTATCTTTGCCATGATGACAGTAAATAATATTTGACTAGATATTTTTAAAGACACTTCTATACAGCTTAAAGTGACATTTAAATGCTTAACTAGGTTAATTAGGTTAACTAGGCAGGATAGGCTAGTTATTGTATAACGACGGATTGTTCTGTAGAAAAAAAATATAGCTTAAAGGGGCTAACAATATCTAATAATATTGACCTTAAAATGGTTTTAAAAATTTAAAAGCTGCTTTTATTTTAGCCGAAATGAAACAAATAGAAAAATTATAGGGTATATGCCGAGCTAGTGTTGTTCCCATACTGATAAACTTCCAGTGACCTGTTATTGTTGACTTTTTTTCCATTTTATACGGTTCTTTTTACAGCATCGATGTTGTAATGCAATTAAAATACATTCAGTTAAATAAACTTTTTTCATTCATTTAGCTCAAGTGTAAAATGAGACAAAAGTGTTTACCTGCACACGTCTGTCAGAATCGGCAGCTAGCGCAGAAGCTAATTGAATATACTGGGGTAAAATAAATGCTCATATTTATAAAGACATGGTGGGGGAAATGTAATTTAATGCAGTGCTTATTGTACAATCTTCAGACCCACTTTATATCCGATATCACCCAGCCAGTGGAGATCGCTGATTTTTAAAGAAACTGACCTTTAGTTAGTTTAGTATCTAAGTATTTCATGCAAAAGACATGATGTACACATGCGTCGCCAAATTCACGTGCATAAACCAAATTCACTTGCGTAAAATATTTATATTCACAAAAAAATTCACGTGCACAAAATGAAAATACATATTCATAAAATACGTTTCACAAATGCAAACACCATTTGCAAATGTATGAGAGTGTACAAAAAGTTGTGAATGTTTAAAACTTGCGAGTTCATCCTGAATGAGAATGTGCAAATCCTCTTTCACGTACTTTACACGTACATACTAGCATATCCACCACACAACAAAATATTGATTAATACTCGAAATATCGAAAAGGTGTGGATGGCTGCCATGCATTTGATTTTAGAGCTCCTGTTATATATTATAAATCTTTTCCAATCCCAGTTTCCCATTTTGGTCTACTGCCTACTTGGGCAACTAACTTTTCTCCAGCTAACTAGGTTACAGAATCTGTTATGGTCTGTCATAAAAAAGGACAACTTAAGGAAAGACTGTAGACTAATTCAGAAATCAATCCAACCAATCTTCTTGAGATTTGTGAAAGAAATATGGTTAAAAAAATAAATAGTACTTACTTTGGATCTGGTAGGTATCGCAAAACAATGCTGCCCATTTCTACAGAGGAAAAAACGGGAACATTTTAGAGCAGTGTATTATGAAAGGGATTTGAAGGCAAAGTAGGCGATTTGATTTAAAAACAATTTTTTGTGATGCTGGTTGAAAGTCTCTTCACATCCCAATAGCACTCATAACATTAAGGGGTCTAAATGCAGTTTAACACCAGTGAAGAATAAAATAAAAAATATATACCAAATAAAAAAAATTTAGTCTGAACATTACAAAAGGCTGTTCTAGGTGATACTCAATGTGTGGATTTGCATACTTCTGCGCACCATATTTGCGCAGACAGGTCACTTCAATCATCACATTTCAACTAAGATGACTGACAGGGCACGTGCAAAGCAGATAAAATTACAAAAATGCTCAGATGAGCGCTTGAAATCTTTTCTGCCAGCACATTTAAAACGGGAAAAAAAAGAAACACACTCCTGGCGTTCTAAAAAATCACAGTGCTCTCTGAAAAATGCCTGTGGCTCAGGATAAAACGTGTTGCTGGTCATATGTCCTTATGTTAATACTGAAACATTACACGCTTTTCCCACTGGTTAATTTATATTAATGGTTTTATACATCAGGGTAGGGCTGTGCGATTTGGGGAAAATATCTAATTGCGATTCGTTGACAGATATTGCGATTCTGATTTGATTTGCGATTTAGTTTTGTAGTCAAGCTCCAGCTCAATAATCTGTAGCTGTGGCAACAATTCTGCGACAGCTCTTAAAAAATGACCTGTTTTGTGTCTGTGACTTTGAAACCAAAATATTCCCTATTACAAATGCTGTTTTTCTTTGATATTAATTTGACTATTAATGCTTCTGAGGCAGCAGATGCCATCATCCCACTTGTCAGCGCTTTCCTGTTTGTTTTCTTTTTATTGTGGCCATAGATTGACTGCGCAATTCTGATTGGGCAGGATGAAAGTGTGCTCACTCAACTGACTAGTAAGACTGTCACACACAGACGCAGCAGTCCAGCATTTGCTCTGGGTGGGGGAAATTAAATAATATATCATTAATTATCATATTATCATTTTGTAATATATCATATACTTTAACATTATATTATTATACATCAATATCTTTCTTGGACCGCAATACAGTGCTACAAATTGAATTAGAGATTAAAACGTCACTAAAAATGAATGAAGCAGTTGTAAAATGACTTGATAGAGTACTGACATTGTACTGACCACGTTTACATGGACACAATAATTTGATTTTAATGCGATTAGGACAACACAATATAAGAGTTAACCATGTAAACAGCGTTTTTTTTTTAAATTAATTTAATCCGATTAGAGTCATAATCGAACTCTTCAGCCAGTTCATAGTTGCATCCAATATCTTGTTTGTTACGGAGGGCATGCATGAAATGTTCGTGAATGAAAGTGAAAGTGCCAAACTGCAGTTAAAGTCGACAAATTAAAAATGAAACACCCGAACTGCATGAAACTCCAGATGAAATGCAGATAGCGCGATGACGCAATGACGTTAATCGAATATGTGCTATAACATGTAAAACGGGATCATGAACTAACACTCCAAAAGCAACTCATGTAAATACCTTAGTCTTATTATTCTCTTAGTTAAAGCAAATAATTCGATTACTGATGTCCATGTAAACGTAGTCAATGTCATCTTTGATTTAAGGGACATAACTGAGCAAATGACACTTATAACAGTTGTCTTAAGCATGTATAAAATCTCATTCACATTTATGGAATAACAGGAAAAACAGCATGACGGAACTCTTCTTCCTCTCAGCATCATTATCAACATTGGACAGAACCATTTTTTCTCTTATTTCTTTAAGAAGAAAAAAAATGATGCTATTCATCAATGTATTAATACAGACCACTGGATATTAATGTGCAATATTAGTGTTGTCACAAATTTCCAGACGACAAGTACAGAAAACAAAAAAAAAGCACATTAACACAATTTTCAGACACTTTTCAGATAACAAACACTGCAAGAACAGAAGGCATCATTAGGACACTGACCAAGTTTCTTAGCCTGCATGTGAGCATCATCTCCAAGTTTGCTGAGGAAAGGGTTTTCCTGTGTGAGCAGAACTTTCACGTCCTCCACGCTAATGTTGATGATTCGGGCTCTGATGTACGGGCACAAAGTGTAAACACCCTGCAGACAGACAACAGACAAACTCATTTCTCTATACCATACCGGTCCAAAGACACTTTTGTTTGCACCACAGAATGATTAAGTCTAGTGCAAAATCTCTTTCTTATTAAATCAGCATTGAAAGCAGCTGCAGACACATTTGAATCTATTTCTGCATCTATGGGAAGACTGAATGAATACCCATACACAAATTCAACATAACAGATCATCCTCAAGCTAAAAATCAATACACTGTTGTGGAAAATGGTAATGGAAGTTCTCTCTAGAGCTGACAGACAGGCAAGCTGAGGTTATTAACGGCACATTAAGATTAACGGGTTTCCCTATAGACCACTGAACCTAGTTTGAGCAAAAAAAAAAAAAAAAAAAAACATCTGAGAAAACGAAGTTTCTTTAATTATAGGCCGATTACTGCAGTATGACTTAACTTCCAAAGCCTTTTTGATTAAAATCACATGTGAAACGCAACCATTATATCTTGCAACCATTATATCGAGCTCTAGGATTAAACTGCTGCTGCTTAAATCTCTACTTGAAAAAAGTAGAAATCCATTTATTACAGGTATATTTATTAAAGACTTTCCAGTACCAATTTACATCACAACTTTTCCTATTTAATTTATGTGATGCATATACAGAATGATTTAAATACTGTGTTACAGCCAAATGTATGTGTGGGTGTTGTTTTGCTTGTGCGTTAGTCTCTCTCAATCAGTTTTCCCATTTGTCTGTGGATACGTCAGTCAACATCAATCTCTGTGATGTCACCACCTACGATGCCCAATATGGGGTGCGTTTCCCAAAACCATCGTTAGCCAACTAAGGTCGCAAGTTCCGTCGTTAGAAACATAGTTTGTTGATTTGCCGTGATTGTCTCTCCAATGAACATTCACAAACTGCGTTGCAAACTTGAACACTCGCAACTACACCTCTGGAGCTGTAGTTAGAAATATAGTTCCCGGCTGTGTTCTATTCCCACTTATCCCTCCTATGCCCTATTCATTTAGAAAATTCTAACATTCAAAGTTGGAATTATTAAAAATAAAAAGCATTAATCATCACTCTTATTTGTAATTTGCTTTCAATCTATTTTTACAGTTCAGTTTTAGCGATCTTCATGTTTACAATTGTGCTCCCTTCGCAGTGCACTTTGAAAACATTGACGTCATTTTGAACACAGCGTCATGACGAAAGCTATAGGTGACCTATTATTCAAAAGTGCAATTTATGTTACGTCTCCAAAGCTTGTGAAAACAAAAAACAAATGTTAAATGTTTTTAATTTATACTAGGTTATTTATTAAGTATCTGTACTGTATTTGACATGGGCCTGCTGGTTAGAACTTTCTGCTGTGGTTTACAAGTGTCAAATTGTAAAAGTAGACTTAAAAAATAAATAAATAAATAAATAAACAATATCCTACTTAATAATAATAATAATAATAATAATAATAATAATAATAATAATAATATCATAATCATCATCATTAATATTATTATTAAAGTATGATTTTTTCATTTCTAATACATAAATATTAAATTTCATTTATAATAAATATCCTCATTATTTATTCATATGATTTATATATGATATTAGAATACGTGTTAGCTTTTGTAAGTGATTTTATGCTTTAGAATAGGATATGTCATATTCTCAATAATATTTGTAAAGGAAACACAGGCCCTATATGTGGCATTTACATATATTTCAGTTAATAAGGAAAGTGAGTGCATGTTTTTACCAAATCTAATATTAGATTTTATTTTAAATGCGTGTGCGTGTAAAACAATATAATTTGCACAAAGAAATTATGAGGTTCTTCTCTAAAGAAGTAGTTACTCTGCCCTTTTTAAAGCGTCATTATGGGCGCTTTACGCTATGACTTACATGGTTCAAGCGATGGATCTGCGACAGAGAAATATGCGTTTTGGGAAACACTCGTCACTACATCGTTCTTTTCCCAAACGATGCATCGTACTATGATAATTCAGCCGTGAGTTACGCCGTTGTTTGGGAAACGCACCCAGCAGAATGGAAGCTCAAAGTTTAAAGGGACATTAGCGTGGAAGTTGCTTGCTTACTTTTCTGCTCTGTTTTTGGCTTGTGTTATGTTGATATATTGTGTTGACTTGACTTTTGAGTTTGATTTAGTTCTCGTCTCAGTTGTTGTATATTTCACGACCCCTGATCGTCAGTTTTAGAATTCCCTTGGGAATTGAGGAGTTTAGATGTCATGTGATCTACATCTTGCAACAAGCAGGAAACACCACTGTCTTTACAGTGGTCCCTTGCTATAATGCGGTTTGCTTTTCACAGCCTCGCAGTTTCACGATTTGCAATTTGCATGTGTCCTGTACAGTACAGAATGTGTTCGGCTTGCCAAATTTACATAAATAAGTGCTGTAGTATACTGTATGTTTGCAAGTTTTCTCCCCACAATGTCGACGAAACATTCTGCACCATCAAAGTCATCTGTGATAGCACCCAAAAGGCAGAGGAAGATGCTAACCATCGCACAAAAAGGTTAACTTCTGGACATGCTAAAGCAAGATAAAAGTTATGCGTAGGGCGCCATTACAGAATAAATAAATGACAATCAAATGGTTTTGATCTTTGATTTCATTCTATAAAACTGGACTTATTTTTCTAAAAAGGTTTGAACTTTGAGTGTTTAAACGAGAGAACAGTCTAAAAATGTTAAATGCCTGTCTGAGAACAGTGTGTGGTGAGGAGTTTTGCAGCCTTAAAACATCAATATTAATTGTAAAAATAAAGCTGACTACTTCATGGATTTGGGCCTATTGTGGGTTATTTTTAGAACGTAACTCCCACAAACAAACACCAAAGGGACCACTGTAGACACAAGCCTAAAAGTAAAACACCGCTTGCAGTTTTATACGCAT
This sequence comes from Danio aesculapii, assembly GCF_903798145.1. NCBI lineage: Eukaryota > Metazoa > Chordata > Actinopteri > Cypriniformes > Danionidae > Danio > Danio aesculapii. The sequence goes on along the minus strand of NC_079453.1, from coordinate 28,983,010 downwards.
TTGTGTTAGAAGCCTAGTCTAGATATGGCGTGCAAACTCTGAAGACGTTTTTTTTTCTTCTATTAAGCAGTTTAAAGGATCATTTTCAGCCAGTTTGTGGTTTTTGTTATATTGCTTTCTTTTATTTGGCATCACTTGAAATCCTCTTTCCCTAAACATCATACATTAATTGATTTATTGTCTTTTAGTAGACACTTCAACTTGTACATAGTATCTTCCTGTTTGAATTCTTTTCACTTTTGTAAATAAATTCACTTATTTTGTCACACTTGGCTGTCGTTTTGCTAACAGCTCTCATCAAATTGAGTCACATCAAAATGTTACCTCTTTAACCCCTAAAACCAAACTTTAAAGTCATAACATACTGTTACACTTTTTTTTTTTTTAACAAAAAACTATTGTTTTAAAACACCCACCTCCTGTGCCAGTCTGAAAGCACAACCAAACTGTTCTCCGTCATTATTTCTGGACAAGACCTTCACTCCTGTGTTTATAACCTGCAGAAATAAAAGACAATTCAGACATGAAAAAAAAAAAAAACATCTATACCTGCAACAGCAGTCCGCTACATATAATAATAATAATAATAACAATAATAATAATAATAATAATAACAATAACACCAACAACAACTATTATTATTAGTAGTAGTAGTAGTATTAGTAGTTTCAGGAACAGTAGTAATTTGTAGTCACTTACATGCTACTTGTAATTATTACATCATTGTCATTTACTGTATATTACATATGTTATTATTATGAACATTATTAGAGTAACAAAACAATAATGTATAATACATATTCTATTAATAATAATAATAAAAAAAAAAATAATAATATAATAATTAATAGCAACAAAAACTATTATTATAATTAGTAGTTGTAGTAGTAGTAGTAATTAGTAGTCACTTACATGCAACATGTAATTATTACATCATTGTTATTTAATGTATAGTACATACATTATTATTATGAACATTATTAGAGTAACAAAACAATAAATGTATAATACATATTCTATTAATAATAATAATAATCATAATAATAATAATAATAACAACTATTATTATAATTAGTAGTAGTATCAGCAACAGTAGTAATTAGTAGTCACTTACATGCTACTTGAAATTATTACATCATTGTTATATTAGGAAATCAGAGAGTGATATTTATTAACTTTTAAAACTATTTTAAGATTTATTTTGAGACTCTTTCCACACATAAGACCTCATCGCCAATTTAGTTTCAACAGGTGACATAACTTACAGTATATTTACTAAACACTGATTGTAAGAAACAGCATTCATATAATGAATAAAAATGCTAATCCAGCAGGAGGTACCACACCAGCAGAAATAATGGAGTTACCTTAGTTACTGGAATAAACAAAGCAGCGTGATGTCAAATCGAGCAGGTTTTTAATCGATTTCATAAACGACACAGCATCCCAATATTCAGATTAAATTCAGGCAAACTTTAGCATACAACTATGCACTGTATAAATCAAAATGATACACAATTTAATACCATGTAAAATAGCATTTAAGAATTTTTAATGCCTTAAATTTCTCTAAATTGATTATTAACTTTGAATACTTTAAGACTCAGCAGACACCCTGTATATAATGTATAGTACATAATATAATAATAATAATAATAATAATAATAATATAAAATATCTTTTTTATTATACTATTGTAATAATTTTGTTTTTAAAATTATGATAATTTGTTAAAATTGACAGTTACACCTCATATATAATTTTAAATAAAATAACAGCAACATTAATTTCAACACGTAACATACAATGACTTAATAAATCTAATTCATTGTGTACATAATAAACAATGAATGTGTATCACTGTTCAAACACAATTTTACAGTAATTAATTCCTCATATCCCAAATACTCCACCAAAGGGTTTCTTGTGTGTACGTGTTTACAGTGGGGTTCTTTGTTCTAGTGTAACTCCAGTGATGTCTGTTTACATCAGCAGCAGATGGTTGTTTCATACTTGATGAATGTGAAGGCACTAGAGCGCAGATAGAGATGAGATCATAGTGAAGCTGCTGTCCCCATCTGCCTGAACGCCAGCCTCAATCACTGCTAGCACTGATGAACGTGTGTGTGTGTGTGTGTGTGTGTGTGTGTGTGTGTGTGTGTGTGTAAGCGCGTTCTTACCTTCATTCGTTCACTGTTGTTCAGGAGGACATTGCGCAGCTCTTTGGAGACCATGTACAGGTGCCTCTTCTTCCCTTCATGGGTTCGAGTCAACACATTAAGCTTGGGGAAATTTGGAGAAAGGTCGTAGAAAGATCTGGGCCAGACAAAGAAATAGACACTGATGAGGCAGTGCATTCTTAACATCCAATTATGAAGCAATGAGAGCATGTTGCAAACGAATGGTGATTAGTTAAAATGGACAATTATATGGCATATATTATTTTAAGCAATATAACAGTCATTAAAATATACAATGACTGAATTAATCCAATTAATTTTATATTTAATATAAAATGAACACACATCACAGTCCAAACACCATCTTACAATAGCTAATTCCTCATCTCTCAAATATTTTAAATTACTGCTTGTGTGTACTACACATTTACATTGCGGTTCTCAGTCTATAGTGTCACAAGGCAGTGTGTATGTACGTAACCAGCTTTCAGTCAGTAGTTATTAGTGTATGAACAGAAAAAGCTGCTTATAAATTTCACAAAATCTGGCCTCCTTTTATCTGTTACCTTGACTTAAACTCTATCAGGGTATATGGAGGAATACTAAAGGTAATTTCAATCCCTTTTTAAGACTTTTTCAAGACCTTCTCAGAATATTTTAAGAACTCGTTGCCACTTTTAGTTCTAATCAGTATCAAACCTTTACCTTAATAAGCAATTGCAGTTAAATATATCAATTAAGCACAACCATGCAACAGATCTCAGATAAGCTTGGAAGAAACAAAACTTGAAAGAATAAATTACGCGGTTGTTTTCAGCGACAGACTTCAGTCACTGTTTAAACTCATCTTTCTCTAATCAGGACTACGCAAACTTACATTTTCCCATTTTTCCGTCTGTTTTGCTCTATGGTTTCACTTCACATGGAGATCGTCACATCACCTTCCTGCGTTTGTCGCAAATTACGTGACATCACCGGGATGGAGGATTTTGGCCAGACACACACTTGCCTGAACCAATCATGTGGATTGAGCACACCATTGTTGATATTAGGAGGAAAACAAATATATAAATCCTTTTTTGGAGTCAAACACTTTGGACAATGCTTGAAGACAATTTAAGACCAAAACGCGATTAAGACTTTAATACATTTTAAGGGCCTTATTTTTTCTCATAATAGATTTACCAACTTTTATTACTTTTTAAGACCCCGCGGACACCCTGTCTATGGACTAATGCATGCATGTAATGTTTTAATATTCTTTTCATCATACTCTGCAATTTAAATATTTCTTTGTAAACGAGTCTGAGGGATTGCTTGTGATGTGGGTGGGTTTATTTATTTTTTATTTCTGTTTTTATGTAATATGTGGACAAAATATGTAAAATGCTAATCATGTAAGTTTCAAGAAACACTGCCATCACTATTTGTCTTCATTGAATCTCAGATAAATAATGAGCATTGAATTGAAGACAATTCAAGTGTCTTCAATAAAAAAACTCTGAAAGGACTTTTATTTTAAATGCTGATTAATTATCTGAGATTTAATGAAGACAAATAGTGATGGCAGTGTTTCTTGAAACTTTCCCTGTACAAAAGGCACACCTTGTGGTCTTGTTCAGGTGTCACTGTAGAACAGTGGTCTCAAACTCAATTCCTGGAGGGCCACAGCTCTGCATACTTTAGGCCCCGTTTACACTAATTTTATTTTTAAAACGCATAAGTTCTGCTACGGTTACGCCTTTCGTCCACACTACGACAGAGTTTGAGCGCTAAAAAATTGAGCGCCGTTTTCATTTTAAAATGATGCTGCTCCGTGTTAGTGTGGATGGGGGAAAACGGAGACGTCTGAAAACGGAGGCTGATTGGGGCTTTTTCCTCAATATTAAATAACCTAAACAAAGTTCAGTTTTGCATCCTCTCCTTGTAAGTTCACACTTCGCAAGTTTGATATGAAAAACAAACTCCCAAAGGCAAGTCGGGTAAATCTACAAAGGGAAAAGTGTACTTTACAACCTCCTTCACATCACCCTGGCTACGTAGTTTCACTTTCATAATAAAACATAAGAGTAACTGCCTATTTTCATTTTTATATTAGCCACTTAACAGACACCAAATAATTTGAGGCGTCGTGTAGCTGCATATTTATATGTCCGCCATCTTCACTGTATGCATATTTATAACAAAACAGAGCCATTAACATAACTGCCTCCTTTCACTTTCATTGAAAATACAAAACATACCCTCTATTTTGCTGAAAATCAGTTTTAATAATCAAAAATGGCCATTATAAAAGTATAACGTACAATAAGTTTATTCAATATAGGAAATAAATGCAAAAAAACGTATCTTTGCGCTTAGCCAAAACACGTTACCCGAGAACAAGTAATAGATTCAAAAGAGCAAAAAGTCATTGTCTTTAGTAATATGTCATTAGATATAGACAACAAGAAGAATTAAATAAGATGTTTAACAAACATAGTGAGATTAGATCCAGCGGTAGATCCTTGATGAACTGTCCAACGTGCACAGCTCTCATCACTGCAGTACATGTGCATTTTCAGCCGTATAGTGTTGAAGAGTTGTTCAGAAACGCTAGGTAAAACGCCAGTGTGGATGCGGATTGTTTTCATTCTAAAACGCCGTTTTAAATCTAAGTATTAGTGTAAATGGGGCCTTAGCTCCAACCACCTCCAACTCACACCTGATTAATAGTCTCTAGTAGTCTTAAACACCTTGATTAGTTGGATCAGCTGTGTTTGATAAGGGTTGAAACAAAACTGTGCAGAGTTACAGCCCTCCAGGAATCGAGTTTGAGACCTATGCTGTAGAGAGTATGTATCAAAAGTGGTACACAGATGGTCAACTGAAAAACTGTCATCCAGCTGTGTCTGATGCATATCTCACCGAAATGGTCGTTGACTGTCCACCGCCACTGCAATGCTACAGTGCAACAAATCACCAGCAGCTACAACAGTGATGACCAGGGCAATGTCTCAGATAGTCAAGAGTCCTCTGCATTAAAGGCTGTGTAGACAATGACTCAAACATCCTCATGCTACCTACACACAGTCACCTACTACACATGGACCCAAGATCATCAAGATTAAACTGTTGATGATTGGAAAAAAAGTAGTATGATTTGATGAACCAAGATTTCTGGTTCAATCAATCAACAGCCATGTGCAGATACAGCGATTAACAATAGAAGGTCGTGGCGCATAGATACATGGTCTGATGACACAAGCCCATGTCAGAGGTTTTATCCCATGGACTATTTTTTTTTGGGGGACATTTTTGGACCCATTATGCCACTATTCCTGACAGCTGTCAGTCTCTGCACTTGGTCTGCAGCAATGTTCAATCATTCATAGCAACAGGATAAGGCGCCAAGCCAAACTGTCAGAATCATCAAGAATGCTTTAAGGAACATGCAGAAGAATTTCAGTCAATGTCTTGGTCTTCAAATTCACATGACATTAAACTTGGACAAGTGGGTTCACACTTCAACACCACGATCACCCAGCAATGTACATAAACTGCAGGAATAGCTGTTGCCAAAATGATAATAAAGCCTCACTAAATAAATAAATGTTTTGTAGGCTAAAGCAAATTCTACAGGTTATTAGGTAGGTGGACATAATTTAATGGCTCTGCCAAATTGCAGTATGGGAGATACAAACTTAATACTTTAAAATAAAAATAAAAAATAAATAAATAAATAAAATAATAATAAAAAAATGGAATTTCTTGCAATATTATGATTATCTGGTGTATTTACATTTACAATAAGTAATTGATTTAATTCCCTTATTCTGAACAAGTCAATTTTATGACTACACAATGCCATTCCCTCCAGAATTTCACATACCAACATGCAGCTAGTCTTCATTATTGTAACATTTACCGTTTTAGGTCATAACGCTCTTTTGTTTGCCATCAAACGGTTTCATGCATCTTCCTCGTGTGTACTCTTCACAAATTGCTGTGAAAAACCCTACACCTGGTTAGTGTTAAGAAGAGTTGTCTTTACTGCACTTTGACAATGTGACTAAAACAACAATACTCCATTTGATTTGTGTTATTTTGAGTATGACTTTAGTTGGTTTAAGGTAATCAATCAAGGTAAAAAATCTGTCAATATAAGAATAATAATAATAAAAGAGTCGATTATTTTTTATAGATAAGTAAAATATTTTCAATTTGTTTTACCCAAAATAGGACATAATGAGCATATATGAATAAGGTTTCATTCATACGGTTTAAACTAGAGGACTCCATGGAACAAAAACTCCACATACGTATCACAGAAGTTAAGACAAACGCTTAAACTGATCAAACATGAAGTCAATAAACACATGAATAGTTCATGATATGCTGGGAATTCTATAAGAATCTAGTGCACTTTATAATGCAATGCTAATCACAGACTTTATCAACGTATTAAATACTATCTTTTTTTAAAGAGATGATTTCTTCATTCTGTGAAATGAAATGTCCAGTCACAAAAAAAAAACCAAAAAAAAAAGTTCCAAACAAAGATATTGAAGGGAATTTGGAGTAAATCTTTGTTTGTAAACAGACTCATACAAATCTGTATCACATATTTGCTACTGTATTATTTATTAATTGCAAAGACAATGTTTTGTCACACTGTACATCACTGATTTAAACCAGATTGTAAGTTATCGCTATAATTATGGGAAGACTAATCATTATTGTTGGAAGAACCAACATTTTTACCAGTAAACTGCAAGCAATAAGATTTTGCCCATCCCTAATGGTTAGACAGAAGTGCAAAAATAAAAAAACGAAAACACGCACATATGCCCACAGCGCTGGAAATGCTACGGCATATGGAGCAGAGGCGTTGTCTCCAACAAGTCAAAATGGCAGGTTGCCAGCGCTGTGGCACTGTGCATCTGTGTGAGAAAATAAATAACATTCATCTCAAACAAAAGAGCGAGTCACAGCAACTGAATGATCATGATCCTACCATCCATTCATCTGATTGGCCTCATAGGATGTATAGCATAATAACACAAACCCTTTTTTTACGCACATAAACAAAAGGCTCCAGCCTACTCAAATGCATATTTATTCAGGCATGGAGAACGCTGACAAATACTGCAGCAAGATGTGCATGTGTGTGTTTGCAAAAACAGAGATCGAAAAAACAGTGTGTGTACTTATAATTGCAATAATGATAGTCATAAAAGCTACTTATAGTGCGAGTGTTAATTATTTTAATGTTGTTATTAGTAGTATTATTAATATGATCAACATCATTGTTGTTGGTTATGTTTCTGGCTCAAAGGAAAATAAAAGGAAATTAAAGGAAAACAGGAATGTGACCATGTTACCATTGATATAATATAATATAACATGGTTTCCGCTACATTCATTCTTCTATGGCCGGGCGGCACTCCAAATTTCATTCCTGCCATGGCAACATTACAGCTCCTCATTCAAAACATTCAGTCGCTGTTTTTTGATAAAATTGCACCAAAATGCATTAAAATGTAAGTGAATTATAAGAGAGTAGAGTTTTCTGTAATTGAAGTAGTGCGTTGTGTTATTTGTTTAACCCTTTAAGGTGACATGCTGACTGACTGACTGACTGACTGACTGACTGATTGATTGACTGACAGGTGCGTGATGCGCCAGCCAGCAAACACAAAAAGCCAGAAAAAGCCAGCAAACACGACGTAGATTTTAGTTTTGATGAACACAGTTTCTATTATTGAAGAGTTTGGTTGCAAAACACAATAAACGCCATTTTTTGACGTTTGGATTTTATTATTGGAAATCACTGTTCAGATGTACCTTAATCTATGTGTGAATTGCTGCCATTAATAACATTTAAGAATGTACATGTTAGGCCTAGTACAAAATGCATTTTTTTACAAAACACGATCTCTGCCAGACCAGTTTCTTAAAGTGCGATATAACGGATATATAACGTTCAGGATGCTGCGTGAGCTTAGCATCCCCTGGGAAGAGAGTCATCGCCGGTGAAGTGCTCCGAGTTTGCTCAGTAATGCGAGTAATGTTAGTCTGTGTCATGCCGACAAACTATTAGATGAAGATACAGCCTTCAACTTAACAAAAATGTATAAAAAAAAAAAACTACAAAAATGGACCAGGATAAAATATTCTAGATTTTGTATTTAATACTTTATAGTTTGTATTCTGAATAATAATAATAATAATAACAACAACAACAGCAGCAGTAAAAATAAACCACGTTTCAATATTAACATTTGTAACAATTATTATTACTACTACTACTACTACATTGTTGTTATTATTATAACGTTATTGCTGTTATTATAGCAGCCTGTGTTTCTGGATTAAGGGAACTATGAATGTGGCCACTAATGATTTTTTCTTTGTCATTTACTGTTATTTTATTTATAAAAGATTCATGTGATTGGCCACTTAGGAAGGATAACATAATAAATGCTCATTTACATAAACGCAATCCAGTCTAGAATAACTCAGGCATGGTGAAGGCAGACAAATACTGTAGCAAGATGTCAGAGCGTAAAACAGTTTTTGTATTGAGCAGTGAGGCTTTGTAAATGGAGGGGAAAAGCACTCACTGGATGGGAGGAAAGATGGGGTCATCCTCTGTCAGAAACACAAAAGGATCTTCTTTGAAGCCGAAGAGTTTCATCTTCTTTGGAGGAGGAGGGCTGGAACAGACAGAGAGCTAGTCAATGGGGAGAAGCAGAGGCAGAACTGCACTATCACACACCATCCACTAGGAGACACTGAGACCAGCAGAACTACTAAGGGCCGAAAGTTAATGGAGATTTAAAAAGGCGTTTAAGATGCTAAAGCTATAACTGGGTAATAACTGGGTTTGTAGTACTAAAGTAATAATAGTAATTTGTAGTAATAACACATACATTGCATAAAATCAAGTGTATAGTTCACCCCAAAACGTAACAGTTTCTGTTGATTCACTCATCCTGAAGTCATTAAAAATTTAGGGGACTTTATTCAGTAGAACATTAAGGAAAACTTTAGCTGAATCCTATGGAGCCAGATCAGTCTTAAATAGAATATATTTGCATTCATAAAATTCATAAATGCACAGCACAATTTGAAAATTCCAAACAAAATTCATAAATCCACAACTACTTTCCTCATGCATTTATGAATTATGTTAGATGCGTTTATGAACCACTGAATGTGCATTAGAAAATGTTCACATGAGCATGGAGTGCTTTGAATTTGTGTGCGGTATTTTTGAGACCTTCCTGGCAGGACATGATTCGTAAACATCTTTTTTTGGAGGATATTCTGTTTAGCCAATGGCAGTGAGTTTAATTGACCAACCAAAACGCTCCTTACTGAAACTCAAGAAGCTCCACCATTTAATTGTTATTATTTTATATAAGATAAAATAAATTATTTTATCAAGACCTTTATATATACATAATTGTGTAAACATTTGAAATGTATTTATGTAAGATGCATATGTGTGAGCGTTTGACACATATTTTTGCTTTTTACATTTGAATTGATGAATTGTGTTTTGAATTTACGAATTGTGCTGTGCATTTGCGAATTTATGGATGCAAATGTATTATATTTAAGACTGATCTGGCTCCGAATCCACAGTCCTTGGTGATTCATATAATGGCAGTGAATGGTAATTTTATTTAAGATAAAAAAAATTTAAAAATCAACGCAAAGAAACGACTCCAAAACCAATCCCTGTGGCTCCTAATGATCCACTGAGATCTTGTGAAGTGAAATGATCGGTCTGTGTAAGAACGGTGTATTTTTTTTTTTAAACAAAGCTGGGACAATATTATTAATGTTAAAACTGCTCGGACTGCTGACAAAATTTCTATATTTGCTTACTTTTAAAAAATGGTTCTACTCTGTTTCAGCTGACAGCAAACACCAAGCGTTTATTAACAAATAACATTTTGAAAGAAAAACAAAATGCTGTAGAACTGATTCAGTGAATTGATTTGGCATCGTGACAACACTAGTAAGAAACAGAACTTTATTTACAATATTATTAGCTTTAAATCCACAGCCTGTTCAAACTATTCTTGGTGCATCTGCAAATACTGTTCATTTGTAGTCCAGTTGCTTAGAATGACAAATACTTAAGTTCTGGGGATGCAATAAATCAATACCCATCAACCGCTACCAACAAACTGCCTCCCCTGACCTTTCGTTCTTGCGCCCTTGCAATTTCATCATTAAAGTGACAGAACTACATTCACACATGAGCCGAGATCGGTTTGACCAGACTGAAGATTAAAGCTAATAATACTGTAATTAAAGTTCCTGTTCTTACAAAGGCCGATTATTTAGCTTCAAAAAGAGCTCAGTGGGTCATCAGGAGCCAAAGGGATTGATTAGGGCCCAATCCTGTTACTTTTTTACCCTTACCCCTTGGCTCTTAAAACTGAGTGTGAAGGAGAAGGGCATCAAATTTACCCCAAAGAAATGGCACACCACTACAACACCTACACAGGTCAGCATCATATGTCATCACAAGCTCATATGAGATTTACAATGGCCAATGATGTAGTTATTCCAGTTGCGTTATTTTTTGGTATTTATCTTCAGGAAATCACCAAAGGCAATGGTTTCATGTTATCATAATAATATAATGTGGCAAGTAACTATACTGTGTATATACATAGTGGCCATATTCATCTATGTAAACACAAATGAACATTAACATTATACCAGGCACTGTAAAACGGTAATTGCCAGCCACTAGACATTTCTGAAAGGGTATTCGAGTGTCATTGTGTATATTGTATATTGTGGGACTGCTATTCAAGAGTTATTATGGATTACAGATAAATTTGGTAAATTTGGCTTCTTTTAATATATTGTTTTAAAGCATGACCGTAAAACACAAACATTGTTATGAATAAATAAAAAAACTTATCCTTGTTAGATGTAAAAATTCTTAATAATGCCAAAAGCTTCAATATCTCCAGACATTTTGCAGTTGTAGACGGTGTATTCTGGAAAGTTTTTGTACCCCTTGGTTTCTAGTGTCATCTTGGAAAATCTCAGTTTCAAGGTCTATCTAGCCCTTTCTCTTAGCCCTACGCCTTCAAGCTAAAGAGAATTGGGGTAGAGGAAGGGCTAAAGTGTAAAATTGGGATTGGGCCTTAGGCTTGATTCTATGTGTATTTTCTTATTCTAAAAAAGCATTCAGTGCTATTATATAAATAAACAAAGACCCCAGATTCAGCTAAAAATATTCTCTAATGTTCTACTGAAGAAAAAAAAGGGTCGCCTACATCTTGGATGACCTGTGGGTGAGAAAATAAACAGGACATTTTTATTTTGGGTGAACTACCCAAAGAAGAGAAGAGGAAAGAGAGAGGAATGAAGTATCTTTCTATTTAAGAACAGCACAGTTTCTGCACATCTATTAATTTAACTACCCAGTAAATGGAGGAAAACTGTTTATTATAAACTGTTCAGATTGTACAAACACAACCTTACAAGAAAAATGTATATGCCATTGTGTCTTCAGCTTTGTCATTACATTACTTTTCTGAGAAAATAATACATAAAGCCAATTAATAATTATTATTAATAAGTTACTATTATTTATTTCCAGAGTTGCCAATGTTTCTGGAGATTATTGATGTGACCATGCTACAATTATCATTGCATACCTGTTATCAATCCTTTTATAACTTCCAGCCATATCATTTTACAACTACTTATCGTCATTGTTCCTAAAATTATTGTTATTAAAGCTAAACCTTGCTCATTCAATGTTTAACATCACTAGACAAATCTGAAATAAGTGCAATATTTAAAAACAATGATAATTAAAACCCATATGGACTCATCAGCTTTATAGTTTAACATCACAGACTAACACATCTTCATTAGTGTATCCCAAAATGCAGAGCACACCAAGAAAAAAAGACCAGGCAAACAGCCCTGAAAACAATAGAACAACTGGACTGTCACAAAACACACCTGACTGCAGACACTCACCCACAGACATTATCTTTCTTGACCTCTACGGGCTCTGGTGTCTCAGGGACAGACGGGTTTCTCTCCCCCTCCTGCGCCTCCACAGGGGCGTCAGTAGAGGGTCCGTCTGCCGGTGGGACGTCAGTGGGGGATTCGTCCATCTGCAGCTCCTCCACAGGAGCCACTTCACCAGAGGAGCTCACTTCCTTATTACGGAGCTACACACACACACACACGCACACAGAGAAAACCCAGAGACAATAGAAATGAGAATACACTGGTTTCACATTTCAAAGACAATGATAAAGAGGGGAGATTCATCTATGAATGTGCTTATTGGCTAAAAACAAAATCAAAAATAAAGAAAAAGACACCAGAAATGTACTCTGTTAAAAATACTGGATTCTCTATGCTTCTGTTTGAATTTTAAAATAATATAATATAACAATAATTCAACAAAATAATAATATAATCCAATAAAATAATGATTTAATATAACAGAAAACCAATAATATAATAAATGTTGAAGACTAAAACGTGCAAAACTGTCAAAAGAGAGTAAACTATTGATGAGTATATGAAACAGGGTTACTTGCTGCTGCTGCTGATAATGATAATAATAATAATAACAATAATAATAATAATAATAACGATGATAATGATAATGATAGCACTGATAATAACGAAATTTATGAAAATACTGACAATAATGAAAATAGTAAAAATAATGGTTTAAGATTAAAACTTATTCTTTTTTGACACAAGGCAAGAACCTTTGACTAGTATATGAAATGGTGTTACTTGCTGCTGAAAATAATGATGATGATGATAATAATAATAATAATAATAATAATAATAAAAAAATAATAAAAACAATACAATAATAATAATAATAATAATAATAATAATGAAATTAATAAAAATGAAAACAACAACGGCAACAATCTATCATTGTAACTAACAAAATTCATTGTGCTGAAAGAGCAGAAAATAAAACAGGCATTCATGTTCAAATTTTACAATTTAATAAAAAAATAAGGTCAAAAACATAAGGTTACCGATGGTCCTAAATAATAATAATAATAATAATAATAATAATAATCATAATAATGTAAAAAAAAACATACAAAAGTTTTATTCCTCAACACTCCATAACACATCCTTTACATAAAACCCACATATAGACTAAATTATAACAGCATCCACTATAAACATTATGTAGGTCAAGCCAAAACCAATGTTTTCAATATGAAACTGAAACTAGCAGTGTGTGTTAAATGTGCTAAAATACTCAAGTGTCTCTCATTCGGCGTCAGTCCAAATGCGTTTCGCTCATTTGTATTAACTGCATTACACTCACCGGCCACTTTATTAGGTACACCTGCCCAACTGCTTGTTAACGCAAATTTCTAATCAGCCAATCACATGGCAGCAACTCAATGCATTTAGGCATGTAGACATGATCAAGATGATCTGCTGCAGATCAAACTGAGCATCAGATGGGCTGGTCTGAGTATTTCAGAAACTGCTGATCTACTGTGCACAACCCTCTCTAGGATTTACAGAGAATAGTCAGAAAAAGAGAAAATATTCAGTGAGCGGCAGTTCTGTGGGTGCAAATGCCTTGTTAATGGTCAGAGGAGAATGGCCAGACTGGTTCGAGCTGATAGAAAGGCAACGGTAACTTAAATAACCACTCGTTACAACCGAGGTGTGCAGAAGAGCATCTCTGAACACACAACACATCAAACCTTGAGGCGGATAGGTTACAGCAGCAGAAGACCACACTGGGTGCCACTCCTGTCAGCTAAGAACAGTACACTGAGGCTATAATTTGCACAGGCTCACCAAAATAGGACAATAGAAGATTGGAAACACATTTTCTGCTCTGATGAGTCTCGATTTCTGCTGCAGGATATATTCTTGCCACACTTCGGGCCCATTAGTACCAATTGAGCATGATGTCAACGCCACAGCCTACTTGAGTATTGTTGCTGACTATGTTCCTTTATGACCACAGTGCACCCATCTTCTGATGGCTACTTCCAGCAGGATAACGCACCATGTCATAAAGTGTGAATCATCTCAAACTGATTTCTTGTACATGACAATAAGTTCACTGTACTCAAATGGCCTCCAGTCACCAGATCTCAATCCAATGGAGCACCTTTGGGATGTGGTGGAACGGGAGATTCGCATTATGGATGTGCAGCCAACAAATCTGCAGAAACTGCTTGATACTGTCATGATGATACAGACCAAATCTCTGAGGAATATTTCCAGTACCTTGTTGAATCTATGCCACGAAGGATTAAGCCAGTTCTGAAGGCAAAAGCAGGTCCAACCCGGTAACAGTAAGGTGTACCTAATAAAACCGGTGGGTGTATATCAGCACATCTGAAACAATACCTTTGGATGACGGCGGTTCCATGGCATTGGAGCCTTTTTCACCAACACAGCCACAAAAAACCCACCCGTGTTCTGGTGGTGAGGCAGTATCCTCACACTGAAAACACAAAAGAATCATTACAGCTTGACAACAATCAAAAAATCTTCATAAACACCAAGTGATGGTTTACTCAGTTGTTGGTACTGCTCCACTACTACTGTGGAGGTACAGTGCCATCTGGTGGAAAGTGTCAGTAAAACACAATAGAGTCCTTCCAGAACTTACCATCTCTCCAGTCTCATTTCTGCCAGCTTCTCCGTGTCTAATGGTGGAAACATGGTGGGTCTGATCTGTGTGTGTCGACTCGTTGGCACTTTTAAAAAGTCAGAGAACCACTGACCTTCTTTGGTCATTACCTAAAAAAAAGAGAGAGCTAGGTTACCCATGTTTGGAGTCATTAAGATTTCTTTTTAATTAAATTACTTCTTTTTTTGTTATTTGAGCTAGTGTGCATTCAATTGATCAGAATTTTTACAAAAAGGTTCTATAAAAAAAAAAAAAAAAAGAGTCTAAATAATTTGTTGTTTTTTTTAATGGAGTAATGTTTTCCGCAAATATTCTGCCAAGCTAACATTTTCAATGACTAAATCAGTCATTCAGTGAATCATTATATTATTTACTAAATCATACAATAAAAGATATTCCAGATTTTTTAAAACACTATGTTTTAATGACCCTGTTTTACTGAGAATCAGAAACGGGTGAAGAAAATGCAGAATTTTGAAAAACAAAAAAATAAAATAATAAATAAGCTTGCTTGAGCTGGCTTTTTTTTTTAAAGATTTATTTCTGGCTTTTTTGCCTATATTAAATAGGACAGTATTGAGACAGGAAGCGAAGTTGGAGAGAGAAGGGGGTAGGGTAGGGAAATGTCTTTGAGCCGGGATTCAAACTCGGGATGCCCTGACGTGCTACAGCACGCTAACCACTAGGCCAGGGGTGTCCAAACTCGGTCCTGGAGGGCCGGTGTCCTGCAGATTTTAGCTCCAACTTGCCTCAACACACCTGCACGGATGTTTCTAGAAAGCCTAGTAAGTGCTTGATTAGCTAGCCCAGGTGTGTCTGATTGGGGTTGTAACTAAACTTTGCTGGACACCGGCCCTCCAGGACCGAGCTTGGACATGCCTGCACTAGGTTATTGTGACGATGCGTGAGCTGGCTTTTGACTTGTTAAAAATGGGTTAATGTGAATAATGATAGACAAAAATATAATCTAACAAACATTAAGTCACATAACTAGTAGGCTGTTTTCGCTGACGTGTGCATTAGGATTACTAGCATAGCATTATTTTCGGCCATTGCACTGCAAGGAGATTAATAACTTTCAATTGTTACTAATAGCAGTTTACATTTTTTCATGTTTTCCAAAATAAAAAAAAAAAAAATAAAAAAAAAAGATGTGCTTCATGCTGGATGGAAACTTGACTAGTGTTGCTTTAGTGAAGACCTCCGTTTCCTACAGCTGCTGTGCTGCACTGAATGCAGGGAAATGACTGAATTTATGCAAGAGACATAAACCTATGCAAAATCAAATTTGTATCAGAGTGGAGTTGAGTTCATTACTTTCCAAGATGTAATTCCAGGCATATATTTGAGTCCTGGGAGATCTGGAGAGGCATCTGCTAACTCTAAAGAACCTGAGAAATAAGCAGAGCAACAAATAAAAACAATAAATAAAAATAGGTTTTAAAACTTCTTGCTGGGAAAAAAAAAGGTAAATCCTAGTGGTTTGAAGGATTGTATAGAAAAAGTATCAAATTTAATTGGCATAGTCGTATTTTAGGTCTGTGCTGTGATCATTAAATGGCGTCTTAACATATTAACACTACCGGTCAAAAGTTGTAAAACAGTTAATGTTTTAATATTTTTTGTCTCTTTTGGTCAGCAATTCTGCATTACAGTACAGCAAAAACATTAAAACATTTTAAACAACACTTTATTTGAATACATTTTAAAATGTATTTTGTTTGTGTGATTTCAAAGCAGAGATTTAGCACACTAATATTCAGATTTGCAGTTCAAATAACTTGTTATTATTATTATTATTATTATTATTATTATTATCATCATCATCAGTAGTAGTAATAATAATAATAATAATAATAATAATAATAATAATAATAATATTTATTAACAGTTGTTATGACTAAAGTTTATTTCTTTCTTTTTGTTGCACATTGCATAGGTCATTTCTTTGTCCTGCCTTCTTGTGTGGTTTTTTGTGGTATCCCATAGGCTCCCATTTCAATATGGCCCAGGCTCTGATTAGCTGCTGGTCGCAAAGAGCTATAAAAGGGGACTTCCGGCAAAGTTCAAGGAGCTCATTTGTGGTGCGATGGTTGCTGAGAGTGGAGAGCTCCTGGATTCCCCTACCCCTCCGGCCGATGACCAACCTTTATTCTTGTACAATTGTGCAGTTTTCTTGCAACTTTTTGAGAGTTTGAGCTTGTAGGGGTGGCCTGCCTATTTATTTGATTACTTTTGATTTTATTTTGAAAAAGGTCAGCTTCCTGTATTTTTTTTTTTTAAAGATTTACTGGTAAATTTAGGTTATTTACTTTGCAGAATCTTTTGTTTGTTATTTTGGCTTGTGGCCACCATGAAGAGTTGCTCATTTAAATAGCTATTTTTTTTTTCTATAATAAATCTATTCAATTACTCTCAACTGAGCATCCGCGTTTGGTTGTCAACCAAATATTTTGCATGAGCTTTTTTTTGTTGTTTGGGAAATCCACCTCCCACAACCTAATTTCATTTATTAAGCCCATGTTGTTTCCTGTTTCCCCCTAGACTTGGAGCGTAAAAACAGTTGAGATTGTTTTGATGAATAAAGCTTGGTCTATTTTGGTAAAGAAATAATAGAAATTAATAATATTTAATAAACTTATTTATTAAGGATGCATTAAATTGATCAAAAGTGCTAACAACCTTTATAAATGTCACAAAATATTTCTACTTTATATAAATGTTGTTCTTTGGAATTTCTATTCTTTCTATTTTTATTATTAAAAAACCTACCCAGCTACTGACAAAATAACACCAATACAATGATCTTCTGACCAGCCAATCAGATTATTAGAATGATTTCCGAAGAATCATGTGAGTGGAGTAATGATGCTAAAAATTCAGCTTTAAAACCAAAATTATAAATTATAATCAAACAGAAAAGTTATTTTAAATGACAGTTTTTGCTGTACTTTGCATCAAATAAACGCAGAGTTGGTGAGCAGACCATACTTTAAAATAAACTTACTATTCTAAAACTTTTGACTGGTTAAAAGTTAACATCAATATAAAACTGTCAGTCACACAAAGAATTGTTGTAACACGATGTACAAAAGGGAAATCATAAACTTTAACACATCTAGAATCATGGCAAAATCAACTGAATGGCAAAAACAAGCTTAAATGCAATCAAACACCTTTACCTTCACTTTTCTCCAGCAGGGCGGCAATAACAGCTTCATCCTCGATGGGGTTCAGAGAGCAGGTGGAGTAAACCATTCTGCCCCCTACAGCCAGCTGCTCCACCCCACGCACTGCGATCCGCAACTGAAGCCTTAAAAACAGAGAGACTAAACTTAAACTTAATACACACACACACACACACACACACACACACTTACAACATAAAAAACTGCTCTGTTCTGCAGCCACTGCATCTTTACAACCGAGATACACAGAGCCATGCTGACAGAGCAACACAAACAAAATACACCTCTAATAGATGCAGCATCTCCAACAAACACAACAAATCACAGCTAATTCACTGCTGCTGCCAAAAAGCTCCAGCTCCAGCCATAAAGATAATCATGCATTAAGACATGAGACAATGAATGCACTAGGACACATTCAGAATCCTACTGTACTGCTAACAAAATTGTGTATACTCTGCAGAAGAGTATGAGACTCCATTGTGACTTTAACAAAGTCGTGCATATTTAGCAAATCAAAGGATTTAAAACAGTCTGTTTAATTAGTCTGCTAATGGAGAAGGAAAATAGACATGTATTGGTCTACGGTGAGGTGTTGCATTTGAGTATAATTTAAAAAAATTATTAAATTGTACAGAAATGATCAATACATGTATAGAAAGCTCACTAAATGCAGAAAGTAAAAATTCTTGGTTAACTTAAAACCTTCGTGAAAATATCAAAATATAGATTTTTCTGTAAAATGACACTTATTTTTTTTCCTGTACATTGGCAGAGAGAGCTTAACATTAAGAAAACAAGTGCAATTACAAAAACGGCAGCAAATTAAAATACAATCTTTATCCATTTGACAGCACACATGCTGCCAATTATCACAATGCAAACACATTAATAAGACGCACTCCATTTTCTTACAATGCAAACATTTACAAAAAACACTCTGCATTTTCTCACATTAATTTCAAATAGCTCGGAACACAAGAAATTGTTTCAAGAGGACCTTAGAACGTGACGGAGCCGGCTATTTAGGCTTTATAAATACTAAAGACACAGGAATAAAAAATAAAAAAAACACCTCACCTTTTAAAAATCACCTACAACTTCACTAAGCAATAGTCACGTCACAGTGGCGTCAGTCACATTTTTGGGTCCACTCGAAACATTTCTTCTGTTCTTTTTGTGTAGTGAGAAAATGCAGCATGTTTTCATAATTTGTTTGCGTTATAAGAAAATGCAGCATGTTTTAATGTGTATGTGTTGTGAGAATTTGCAGCATGTATGAAGATCTTTTCTTAATTTGCTGGTGTTTTTTGTAATTGCACATGTTTTCTTAAACAGCAGCATGTTAAGCTCTACTGGCCACCGTATTCCTGAGCTGTACTTATATAAAAGAAATAAATCAAAGAATAAATGTACAAGTAAATTCTTGCTGACAAATGGGTAAAACCTAATGGTCTAAAAGATATGAAAGAGTTAAAGACTAGTAAAGGCTTAAAGTCAATCTTTTGGGGCTGCGTATTTCATTAAAATAAAAGCTGTTCAAATGTTTCCATATGATTCTTATTTTAAAAATACCAAGCAAGATTTTTTTTAACTATTTGACAATTACTTTTAAGAGGGTGTCTGCTGTAAATCATGGTGAAATGGATAATTGGCATTATTGTTTTCTTCAGAAAAAGATGTCATTTAAATTAAACAGGACACATTCAAAAGTACAGAAAAAATTAAAGCTACACTACACTTATTACATGTACACTTACAATATAGTGCCTATTCACCTTATTCTCCGCATACGAGTGGGCGCAGCCATTTGAATCATTTTGGCTCGAAACTTCCGGTCTCATTCACTTCCATTCATTTTTAAATGTTTAAAACAGCTCGTTTTGCTGCTTGGTGTTGCAAACTGATATTTTCTTATTGTATTATTTTACTTTGTCTGTATTGTCATGCAAACACTTGTTTGTAGAGTAAGTAGTTTGATCGTTTTTTGCCGTTTATCATTCCTAGTCATTTCTCCCATAGGCAACTGAATGGGAAGTTCTAAAACAAATCGCAAAACCGCACGCACTTCCGCATTGAAGAATAAGGTCAATAGAAAAATCATCATACCCAGTGAAAATCTAGACCTTTAATCACATTACACCCTGCTTTTTTAGTTAATATGGAACTAAAAACTGCTAGGCAGACTTTCTTTTCAAGCCTTATAAACAGCAACGTAAACAATGCTCGTAAACTCTTTGCAACGATAGAGAAACTCACAACCCCCTCCAGTCGGATTCCCAGTGAGCTACTCTCTGAAAGCAAATGTAATGAGTTTGCTCATTTCTTTACTGACAAGATCAATAATATCAGAAAGGCAATCAGCTCATCCAATCAGCCAAATTGTGTCGACGTCAGACTAGCTCAACCACAACTTAAGAAATCAGACATTATGTCCGATTTCATGGCAATTAATGGCAAAATCTTAGAAGAGATCGTGCAAGTTATGAAAACATCAACCTGCAGTCTTGACACGCTCCCCACATCATTCTTTAAAACGGTGTTGACCTGCTTAGAAATGGATCTTCTAAAAGTGGTAAATGCTTCACTTCTCTCGGGGATTTTTCCTAACTCACTTAAAACTGCAGTTGTTAAACCCCTCTTGAAGAAGAGCAACCTGGATAACACCATATTGAGCAATTACAGGCCCATCTCAAATCTCCCTTTCATTGGCAAAATCATTGAAAAAGTTGTTTTTAACCAGGTTAACAAGTTCCTAATCTACAAGGGGTGTTTGGACAATTTTCAATCTGGTTTCAGACCACATCACAGTACAGAGAGCGCCCTTATAAAGATAATCAATGACATCCGCCTAAATACAGATTCAGGCAAACTAACAGTGCTGGTACTGCTCGATCTCAGTGCTGCATTTGACACTGTCGATCACAGCATACTTCTGGATAGGCTGGAAAACTGGGTTGGGCTGTCTGGGACGGTCCTCAAATGGTTCAGATCTTACCTTGAAGGAAGAGGTTACTATGTCAGTATAGGTGACCATAGGTCAGGGTGGACACCCATGACATGTGGAGTCCCACAAGGCTCGATTCTGGCACCACTCCTGTTCAACCTTTATATGCTCCCTCTGAGCCAAATAATGAGAAAGAACCAAATCTCCTACCACAGCTATGCTGATGACACTCAGATCTACCTAGCCTTACTGCCTAATGACTACAGCCCCATTGACACCCTCTGCCAATGCATTGATGAAATTAACAATTGGATGTACCAAAACTTTCTTCAGTTAAACAAAGAGAAAACTGAAGTCATTGCGTTTGGGAACAGAGATGAGGTTCTCAAGGTGAATGCGTACCTTGGCTCTAAGGGTCAAACAACAAAACATAAGGTCAAGAATCTTGGTGTGACTCTGGAGTCAGATCTGAGTTTCAATAGTCATATCAAAGCAGTTAGTAAATCAGCATACTATCATCTCAAAAACATTGCAAGAATTAGATGCTTTGTTTCCAGTGAAGACTTAGAGAAACTTGTTCATGCTTTTATCAGCAGCAGGGTGGATTACTGTAATGGCCTCCTCACTGGCCTTCCCAAAAAGACAGTCAGACAGTTGCAGCTCATCCAGAACGCTGCGGCCAGAATTCTGACCAGAACCAGGAAATCAGAGCACATCACACCTGTCCTCAGGTCTTTACACTGGCTCCCAGTCACATTTAGAATAGATTTTAAAGTATTATTACTGGTCTATAAATCACTAAATGGCCTAGGACCTCAATACATTACAGATATGCTCACTGAATACAAACCTAACAGATCACTCAGATCTTTAGGATCAAATAGATTAGAAATCCCAAGAGTTCAGTCAAAGCAGGGTGAATCGGCTTTCAGCTACTACGCCCCTCGTTGCTGGAATCAGCTTCCAGAAATGATCAGATGTGCTCCAACATTAGGCACATTCAAATCAAGACTGAAAACACATCTGTTTAGCTGTGCCTTTACTGAATCAGCACTGTGCTACGTCCGACTACTATGTTTTTCTCTTCTTTTTAATTCTTTTATAACACATTTTATCAGCTTTTATTTTATTTTTATTCTTACCATTTTTATGTTTGTTTTTAATTCTCTTATAATTGTTTCTTTTATTCCTGTTTATGTAAAGCACTTTGAATTGCCACTGTGTATGAAATGTGCTATATAAATAAACTTGCCTTGCCTTGCCTTGCCTTGCCTTGCCTTTCAAAACATACACTAGATATCGCATAGAGACCCTAAGCATGAGTCGATACCGCCGTCACACTTGTACAGTGCTCCCAGGACAAAAGTCATTCAACCGCACTAGTCGAGATCAATCTGAAGCCAATCTAAAGATGCTGGACTGGTGTGTTTCAGGACATAGATTAAATCAAATATAACAGGTAGAAAGGATAATACATTTCAATGCACACAAACACATGCTCTTTGATGGCAATGCCGATGCAGTCACTTAACCATCAATATAGAAAAGTGAAGTAAAATTATAATTTTCGTAATTTAAAAAAATATTTGCATACCGATCACCGGGAAAAATCCCGATCACAGATATATGTACATATCTCTGGCTCTGTTATTTTATTATAGACAGTCATGACTATATGGGGGCCGGTCTAAGGCTTGAATCTCCAGGGCTGAAAAGGATTCCCACTCCAACCCTGGTAGGCGACATCTAATGTAAATATCTATGCTTTCAAAAGAGCTTCAGGATAAAGTTGTAGAAACACACAGGTTAAGAGAAGGATACAAAAACATTTCAACGGATGGAAACGTTTTTATAAAATGTGATTTGATTTCAGACTGCATAATTATTAAAGCAATTATTTAATTAAGGGGTATGATGATTTTCTAAAGGCACCGTACTTTAGATGATGCAATTAGGGATGCACAAATGTGTCGGGTGTTGTGAATTCATTTAAAGATATTGGCAATAATAAATCAATGTAACTGATGGTTTATTAAATTATATGGAAGAAATGCATAATAAAAATCCCTAGAGGTGTCAAAATTAATTATTTCTTCGATGCACCGTGATACAGACAGTTCGGTATCGGTTCAGTAATAGATCATAACCAGTTATTGCATACTGACATCATTCGTCTCATATGCTGTAGAATACCATGGCAAAGGAGGCGAGGGAGAGTAAATAAAACACTCCAACTACTTAAAAAGCAGATAACTGTGCACAATTCACTGCTTGTGAGTTTGCTGGACAGGTTTCCACTGGCACTGAAGAAGGTAGCAGAACCCATGAGCCGCTAGTTCACTGCTAGGGCGAGATGAAAGCTGTAAAACTCCTCTGCTTCTTTCTCTCTCTCTCTCTCTCTCTCACTTAGACCTTTGACCAGCTGGCGTCTTCATGAGGTAACTTTTCCTCTCCTCTCAGCTGTTAAATACATAGACTTTGGATGTTCTTCATTGTCCATGTCACTCATCGGTGAACAGCGCTGACAGTTTTAGAGCCAATCACAGCCATTTCTGTTGAGCGGGTGAACACAATGACTAATCATAGGGGTGTAAGAACACCCTCAACAGCGCTCAAAAAGCAAGTGGAATAATATTTACATTAGTATATTTGCTTCAAATGCTCATGTTGTTTTCTGTGACAGTATTTGAGTTTTGTTTGATACATTCAAAAACCGTGTATTCTTCGAGCAGGTAAAATGAAAAGGCAAGTTCATATATCTGACTGCTTGTATTAAAGGACAAAACTGTGTTACAAATAATACGTAAATATATTTATAGATTTTAATAAACAAATTGTGTTGTGAAGAAAAACATAATTGTCGATGGAAAGCATTGTCACCGTGATAACGCATTGAACTGAATAGATGACATGATAATCATAACCGAACCGTGAGACCACTGTAGGTTCACACCCCTAAAAATCCTCTTTGAAGATTGTGATATTGTACTTTATCTTAGCTTCTCTTAAAATGTTGAAAAACTTAAATGTTTAATGGGTCCAATCATTGTTCAGTAAAATGAATTTAATGCAGAAAAAAATAACGCTGTGATCAATATGAATATATTGGTCAAAAGTTTAGAAAAATAAATTCTGTATCGGTAAAAAACAAGAAAAAAATCCTATTGGTGCATGTCTAATAGTAATAACACACAACCATATCAACCACCAAATCAACAGTAGTACTACTCTTACCCATGGAGATGCAGGCTGTTGCTGGTTGTCCATTTTTTCCACACATCAATGTTCTTCCTCATGGTTCCGTCTCCACTGCAGATATAAAGGTGCTGATTTTAATGTTCACTTTAATGCAAACCCATTTCAGATCATTTCGTGTCTCTTTAACCCTTTAACTGCCCCACCAAGAAAAAAAAAAAAACACTTGGATTTCATTTCTTAACTCCTAATGTCGCTAGTTAACACACTCAATGCATTCTTTTTCAAAACATCCCATAATTTCTAAAATATTAACCACTACCAAATGGTAGATATGTCAATTTATGGTAAAAGTACCAGATTTAATACATATACTACAAAAAAAATCTGAAAATATGCCGTGTAAAACCAATTTACTTAATCAAAATAAAACATTTTGAATACTAAATCATCTTTTATTTCTTAAGGTATGATATTTCACATGTATTCTTGGGTTTCATTTTAACAATAAAACCAAAAACAAGTGTAGTAGTGCAACACGATTATGTTTGTTTGATTTTTTTGTAAAGCAACAATGCAGTGTGTGTAATCCATTATTTAAAACAGTCATTTTTTAAATGACTTTAACAGTCATTATTTAAAACAGTCAAAATATGATCAACCATTTGGTAGAGCGGGCAGTTTAAGGGTTAAGCCATACCCGCTGAGCAAAAATACAATCATACCAACTTTGAGTCATTTAAAACCATACTATATAACTTGAAACACTCTCCTGCGGTCATACGAGATCACATTTTTATAAATAAATGACATCAGTGTTGGTTAAAAAAGCAGCACATTTTGTATCAAATAAAAGTGCTATTCAGAAATAAATTACATTCATATGTGGCAATAACATAAGCCATAATTACATCTTTAAATCCACTTCAAATCATTTCATCAATGGAGAGAAATGTTTAGACAGGCTGACCACAGTGTATGTATGCGTGTGTGCGTGGGATGTTTGGCCTACTGGTACGGAGTAGACTGTGTTGTGTTTGGCACCTGAATCTGCTGCAGGCCAAGTATAGACTCCACCAACTATAAACTCTACTATATGATGTTACATGCTGGGAATTGATTCAGTGCTTGAGTGAAAACAGAGTTCTGGTGGTGTGTCTCTGAAACTGTGATTCCTATGCTTTGATAATAAGAACAACTGCATATCTGTGTACAAGAGAGTAATTTGCTCCTGCATTGAGTTTGACAACACACAAAAAGATGGTCTAACCAAGCCAAACAAGAAGACAAATCTACTTTTTCTAAAGTTTATTTTCTAATTTTGGCTCATGTTCATTCAGACAGGAAGTGAATGACATTTTAAGCAACCAGTAATCACACTGAAAACAGCTTGCGGGAGGTTTTAGATCAACACTACATTACAGATGGTGCATAGGCTTCCCGAAAGCCAAACTAGCTCATCCAAATACAAAAATTCATTTCTAATGTTAGTTACACCTTTAAAACAGACAACCAAGCTATTTACCACTTTGGACCTTATGGCTAATATGATGAAGACCAAAAAACGATTTTTTTATTTTAGTATTGTATATTGTAGTATGTAATAATGTTTTGATTTTGACTTTTTTTGCTGCATTTTGTTTTTATATATCTTTATTTAAATGTAACTTTTTTAATATTTATCTCAGATTTAGCATTAAAAAAATAAGCTTGCATAAATTGCACAGCATTGCAATAATATTGCAATAATATTGCAAATATATACGAGCAATATATATATATATATATATATATATATATATATATATATATATATATATATATATATATATTATATTATATTATATATTATTATACAACCATCAGCCTATACAAACATCATAAGCATGTATTTTAGTTGACT
Organism: Danio aesculapii; assembly: GCF_903798145.1. Classification (NCBI taxonomy): domain Eukaryota; kingdom Metazoa; phylum Chordata; class Actinopteri; order Cypriniformes; family Danionidae; genus Danio; species Danio aesculapii. Next base: position 28,956,915 of record NC_079453.1, on the reverse strand, counting down.
TTTTCCACAACAAAAACATTTTAGATAAAAAAAAATTATTAAACAAATATGGAGGTCATTGACTAATGGTTTTCAGGATTCTTCAAAATATCTTTGGTATTTAACAGATGAAAAGTGAAGAACGAGTAAATAGCGACAGTTTTGATTTTCGGATGACCTCTCTCTTCAATAACTATTTATAAAATTTTGTACTACAACTATACAGCTACTTACATTTTTTTTCCTTTTTAAATAGGGATGCACTGATGCCGATACTTGGATCGGATATTGGTTCGATAACGCATGGTTTTGCAGGATCGGATTTCGGCCATTTGGTACCGGCCTAAATCCGATCTTGAGCGTGTGCTATATTCGGTGTAATTTATGAGCCAACAAAAGCCTTGAAAGTTGTCATGCTACTATGTCCCAAATGTTCTGAAGCCATTCTATAGTTTAATATTAATTACAGATGAATATTCAAGTGATTAAATTCATGTTCGGTTTATGACAACACGAAAAACTTTCTCTAAGACTATTTGTTCCTATTAATATAAGTAATCAGTGGAGAAATGCATTTAGTTTTGCATTAAATGGGTTTATTTTGACCTGCAACAAGGAGTTCATTGCGGTTTCTAAATCAGCTAAATCTAAAAATCACAGTTGCGGTGTGTCTGTTAGATCAGCAGATCGCATTCACAACACTGGACTAGAGAGGGTTTGATACCAGCTCTTCACACACAAAGTAGGCCTACCTGAAATTTTAAATTAGAAAAGCCTCAACAACACATTGGACAGATCCTCAACGCACTGAATTCTTCCCTTTGTGCTGCTAACTTTTGTAAGTGTTTGCAGATACTTGAGGGCTGTGCGTAGGACACAAGAGGACCTTGTTTTGAACTTCACCTCTTCTTGTTTAAATTGTACAAAATTAAGTCAGTAGGCCTATAGGTCTGTTATTTTTACTAAACAAGATATATTATTTGGGTTTATCACCAGAACTATAGAAACTGTATTATGTTTTTAAAAAAAAATTAAAAATCTGTATCGTCGATACTCAGAATTTTGGTATCGGGATGGGATCAATAAAAATGGTATCAGTGCATCCCTAGTTTTTAATCTATTCTAAATATTAGTGATGGGAAGTTTAGATCATTTTACTGACTTAAACCTCTGAGTCTCGTTCACCGAAATGAACAAACCTTTTTTTCAAGTCCTTTCGTTAATTTCTTTCAATATGCCAAAATAACATTAAAATGTTACGAGATGCTTCCATACACATCTAAAACTAGCCCAAACATTGATCATACTTACAAACAAGGAATAACAAGTCAGAATGCTACTATCCCAAGAAAGAAAATAAGCCTTCATTGTTTACCTGGTGTTTTGTCTATGATTAAATCTAATCACCTTATCTGACATGTCTTCAAATTTGAGTTGTTCGTTCACCTGACACTGACAGTCCCATATAATCTTAACCAATGCGCACAGTCTAAGCCGGAAAACACCCATGATTAGTTCACCTTTCGAGTCTTCTGGTTTTTCAGTCATTTGTCACGTCACAGCATGTAAAGAAAGAGGACTCATAACCGAAGACTCAAGAAATGAACGGATCAAATCTTTTTCCGGCTCTGACTGCATATGACTGACTTCCATCTTTTACGTGATGAATGAAAAATGAACTAATCTACCAGAAAAATTAACTATTCTTTTCCTCCACCTGCACAAATGTGGGCATGTGCAAATGAACGGATAACTCCCTGAGAGGACTTGTCGTTCTCTAGTCACTGTTGGGGAATTCATTGCGTCTTGATGAATTTCAGATGAATGTATTACTCTCATTTATATGCTTGAGTGATTTCAATATTACTATAATTATTATCTATTGTATTATTACCCATACCTGTGGCATTATTATCAGGTATGTGTGCTTTGATAAATAAAAAAAAGGTCACCCTGTGTAAATGCAGTCAGAGATGAGAAGAGAAATTAGAAGAGCAGCATTAATGTCACAATGAGTGTAGATTTATGGAAGCAAGGCCATAAGGACACCTACGTTCTGTTCTGTAACTCATGATAAGGCACACCTGCACATGCACCCACACTCATTTGTAATGACTTCTAAAAAAATATGAGTACCTGTGAACTTCAGCTGAACTTATAGTTGACAGCTCAGCGGACAGTGAACAAGATGTATTGCTGAGCATTGTTTTTTAGCTGAGTCATCATATTTGAAACGGGAAGGAAAGACCTTATCTGGACATAGGTAAGACCCCTGAAAGACCCTGAGACTTTATTAGAGGTGGGCACCTGAGAGATTTAAGCTCCCCTTAGCGAAGAAGCCGATGGAGGTGTGTAATGTGTATATTTGGCTGGAATATTAAGGTCAGAAATGTATTTAAACTGTGTGCTAGGCTATATTCGGCAGACACTCGAACAACCTGTCTCTGTTGTTACTGATGCTGTAACAATAAACTGCTTTGTCTAAAGACTTCGGAGATCTCAGACTGTCATTTTTTGAGAATTTTGACTTAGAGACTTAGAATATTTTTCCACAACATCACATAAAAGATTTGTTCAAAATTAAGGAATCATTTAAGAACCACCCAACGCTAAATATTAAGCTTTTTCCCCTTTTTCCCCCACTTAAGATTAGGTGCAGCCATTGAAACCCAATTATCTTGACACTTCAGGTCTTGATGTAGCAAATATTTTTTAAAATACTATTTTTATGTTCTGTCAAACACAGTTGTTTATTTTTCCCTAGTGGCAAATAAATTAGAAGTAAATAAATAATTAAAATAATAATAATAAAAAAAGAGCTCATCCAACATTGCAGAATAAGGTGAAAAGAGACTCGTTAAAACACAGTTGGGGTCTAAAAGAAGATTCCTCACCTGCAAGGTACATCACATAGGATTCGGTCATAAAACAGGATGTCTTTCTTCCCATTGTTATCAAAGTGCAGACGTGGAATGCTAGAGGCGTCATGGTTGACCACCATAATACAGGGACTGTTTAATCTTTTGGCCTGATGAACCAGCAAGTAACATCGCTTGTTATCCACATCGTTGGCAATTACAAAACCCTCTGAAGAACACAGAAGAAATGAGGATAAATATAAGATTTTAAAATCAGACATCAGTATTGACTTTATCATAAAAGAACTAATAATAAAGGTTTACCGGGGAAAGGCACATCCATGTCAGAGTGAAGCATCTCTATTAGTTGAGCCGTCTTTGATCCTGGAGCTGCACACATGTCCAGAATCTAGATATATGAATTCATGAAGACGACGGATGAGACAAACGACATACAAAAAAATAAAAATAAAAATAGGAAAGATCCACCTGGTATTCAAATAATCTAATGATGTTGTTTAAAACGTACCTTATGTTGAGGCTCAATTTTCAGTAGAAGAGGAGGAATCATACTGACTGCTTCCTGTCTGCTAATATTTCCCTGATGGAATAAAATTAATACACACTATAGGTCAATTAAAATTATTATTTACCTGTTAACTATTACTCCACTTATTGAGAAAAGATCAGAAAATGCACAAATCATAATGGTTGAAAACGCTCATGTGAAAGGGTAAAAAAACAATACAATACATGTAAAAGTAAATTACATGTACTGCACTAAACATTTTATATTTGATATGGCATACTGTACGAAATAAAGTAATCTAAACACAAAGGCATCTACATTACATCTACAAAGGCATCTACACTGCAGAGTTCAAGTGACCCAATTCTGATTTTTTTTCTCCCATGTGGCAGATTGGATACAAACAAGAAAAAAAAAAAAATAAAATAAAAAAAAATAAATAAAAAATAAAAATCACATGGATTCCGATCTACTGTACATATGTAGAAATGTATCTGATATGAATCAGATACGTGCTCTCATGTCTTGCAGTGTAGGGTAAATCGAATTTTCACCTGTCAATGCGAGTGGCACATTGTTAAAAATAGTAATGAATGATGCAATCTCTGACTTTCATTTCAAAACCAATATCTACTTGAGTCCCATAATTTAAATCTCATATACAAAGACAAAAAAAGCTTTCATATTGTCATGTACAAGTAGCACAAGTTAATGCATTTAAGCATATTAACGAGAACATCCATCGCGTAAACAATATAAACTAATATAGCTAAAACTGCATAGATTAACTTCACGCCATTGACAAGACAATAGTTCAAAATAATCTTGATTAAAAGAAGATGGCCAAATGAGAACTTTTCTGTCCTAAAGTATAGCTAAACAACTTGTCAAAAAGTAAATAAAAACAATTAAACCCTGTAAACAGATGTAAATAAAGGAATGGAGAAATGAGCACTCATCATCACAGCTGTCAGTCAGTGCCCACTCTTTTTTTTCCTGACTTTGTGTGTCAGAGTAAATACAGACATCGGATACGAGTCACTTTTAAATGATGTAAGGGAGTCATTTAGGGAGCCTAAATGCCCCAATGTAACAATTTTATTATATTGATATATATTGTGATCAGAAAACAAACTGGGATGCCACTCAGTTCTGTAATTTTGGTTGGATAGTGAGATTATCAATTTACCTAACTGGTAATTTTGCCATTCTCTTTTGTATGAGACATTAAACAAACAAAAAAAAAAACACACCAAAAGTGGGGCAAAATAGTGCTATTCGTTGCTAACCGCGCAAAACAAAAAATTACAAGAAAAGGTTAATTTCAGAAAAAACAATGGGTCAAATTCATCTGCTATTGGTGAGAGCCAACTCTGTAATAAGTGGGTGTTGCTCTGAGGCTCTGCCTTCTTTAACTAGTAAATCTTTGGTTTAATTTTATGTTCAGTCTTTCGACATCTGATGTCAGAGTAAAAACATTCACACAGAAGAGCTGCCAGATTTTAGATGTGTAATTCTAATTGTAAGTCATAATGACACCATGTTGACACTGCAAAAAGCATATAGTGGCATATTAATAACATTCCTCGACTGTTTACCTTGAGTACTGACATTGCAGAATGTGTACAATCATCTAAATCTCTATTATCAGATGCTTTTTAATGGTGTTTGTCACCACTTCTGTTATGTGTGTGTTCGTTATGTTAACAAGAGGAAAATATACTGCTCTGTACATTCTTTACCTAAACAAAAAACTTCAATATAAGAAAAAAAAATCTAAATCAAAGTCAAAATATATATAACACAGTTGAGGTCCAAATTTTAAGCTGACATCACAAACCTTTCTAACATTGCAATATTTAAAACAATATTGATGATATTAAGTTACACACTGAACCACCAACTACAGGGAAGTTTTTACATTAAAATGTCAAAGTTAGATTTTTTTTCAGCGGTAAAGCTTTTGAATTAGGATTTGAATTATTATTGAATTTGATGAGTATTACTATAATATATATATATCAAACATATCCAAGAGAAAAAGGTACAAATTTACTGTTAGTGTTAAAAAAGACAAAAGACAACAATTTTTATTTACCGATTCAGTTTCGCTGACCAAGAACTGGTGGAATTTCTCCAGAAGGGGAGATTTGCGGAGGATCTTTCTGCTCAGATTTGTATGCCATGCCAGTTCATCGGGATACCTACAACAGCATGGAAAGGCTAAAGATCAAGTCTGAAGTACTTTGTAACACAGAATTACACGGATATTCAAAAATAACCTACATTTTTAACTAGTCTTACCAACTTAAGGACTGAGGAGCCTCAATTTTCTGCCCATCGACCTCAAGATCTTGAACCTCCTTGAAGTATTTCTCTTTGAGGGTATGAAGGATTTCTTTCGCATGACTGATTACAGAGGATGAAAGAATAAAAGGTCATAATTAGAAAAACTATCATCCTCTGAAAAATCAATGAAGGTCATCAATAAGTAAAGCTTTGTGCTTTTGCAATGAGCTTGAAATATATTAATGCTTTTTATTCAGTAGACTGCTTGATGTTTCTCCATTTTTAATCTGAGTGTGAAATTCCCAATGCTTCTTGGGAGCGGAGTTTTTTCAATTTTAATTGATGTTTAGGCATGTAACAATCCGATTTTCCATGACACGATAATTACTGAAACCTTTATCACCGTTTAAAGAAATAGTTCACCCAAAATAGAATATTGGGTAATCATTTACTCTCCCTTTACGCGTTTCCAACCTCTGAGTTTCTTTCTTTAGTTGATCACATAAGAAGGTATTTTGTATGTTTTGTATGCTGAAAACCTGTTACCATTGACTTCTATAGCATCTGTTTAGCAACTTTAAAAAAAAATTGAAAAGATGGCTAAATTTCTGAAGTTCACCGTTAAATCTGTTAACAAATCTGTCTGTTAAATAAATAGAGAAAAAATATTCATGGCATTTTAAAGGACCAATAATAACAAAATTGCACATTACAGCAATATAGAGTGTTACTGGACACCAAAACACGTCTAATGCTGTTAAGTACACCATTTCATACCATTACTTAAATTTTCATACACGTCTTTGTGTCAAATAAAAAGTTGTGATACACCATGTAGCTGGTTAGGGTGGTTCATTGCTTATAACACTTTTATGACAACTTACATAATCATTAGTACTCAAAATGTGGGACTGTACCAAAAAGCTGGCCGGACTGTACCAAAAAGCTGAGGAGCTGGGGGAAGGGTGTAAATCCGGGAGTTTGCCGAGGGTCTGAAATACGGGAGACTCCCGGGTAAAAAGGGGAGTGTTGGCAAGTATGCGCGTCACTTGTATAGTTTTGAATAGGGAAAAGCGTAACTGTCAACATGGCGAATGAAGCCTCGCCTTCTAGTACAGGAGCCAATCAGCGATCGCTGTAGACTGACGAATCACAGTGGGAGGGGCTCAGAATAGCCTAGAATTTCTGCAGATTGTGTGTGATAAGAACGTTTAGAAATGAAACTGAAGACATAGTTGTTGTTTAATTTTATTGGTGATTCCTAATATGAAATTTAATCATGAGCTTGGGAAGCAATTTTCCCCATTCAGACAGAATGCCCAAGCACACTGCCCGTGAGGCATTTTAAAGATGGAGCGAAATGACTTGCCTTAAAAGGACTTTGCTTTTACTGACTAAAAAGCCACATTTCTATGACATCAAATGAACAGAAAAACAAACCGCTTTGCATATTAAAAAGATTAAAAAAATAAAAAAATTCTTGTCTTTAACAGCCTTTATTAGAACAACAAATGACAATTTACCTCAGATAAAAAAAAGGATGTACTATTTGTTAGCATGGCTCCCTCTGACAGCTTGATAGTAATACTTTACCTTTTCTAATTTTTCTTTTCATCTACTTTTTATTTTCCCAGTCTTTGAAGTGGTCATTTTAAAGCCAAATCTCTTAAAATGTATACAATACCAGCATGTTAGCGTTAGTTGGTGACTGCAGGTTGAAGAGCGTAAAAAAAATAAAATGGAACTGAAAATAGCCTAACGAGAACAATAGGCTGAAACATATACATAATAGAAGAGTTACATTTTAATAAATGGAAACCAAAATATAAAGAGACAAACACACACACAAAACAAAAAATTATATTCTATGAATTGGACAAAAAATAAAAATAAAAAAAATCCCTGACTTTCAATGGCTGTAATACATTTTTTAATTCATTTAGGTAAAGTTGATTTTATATTCGCACATTCATTCATTTTAATGCTCTCTATAAGGGCTGCACAATATATCGCTACAGCATTGATATTGCAATGTTTGCATTCGCTATAATCACATCCCAGGATGTGCAATACAGTTTGATCTATAGTTGAACAGGAGCCACAGAACATGTAATTTGTAGTTACTCCAAAGTTGAACCATAATAGAGTGAAAATATCATTTTTAGGTCTGTGAATGAGCATTTTGTGAGTTTAAAACATCTGGGCACAAGAAATAATAATGATTGGAGGTGTAAGAAAGATGATATGTATTTAATACCTTTTACGATGAAGACTATACAGTGCTATTTTTCATTTACGCTGCAATAAATGCTTTTAATACTTATTATTTTTGTTTTATTTCTGGTCCAAATATCTACATTTCATTTAGAAAACAACATTATTTTACTTCTTCATATTAATTTGCTTGTTTTAAGGGAAAATAACTCAATTTTACAGCATTATTTCTGAACACAAAACATTTTTACTTACTAGAAAATTTTTCTTGATTTAAGAATTTTGATATTTGGGAAAAAAATTATTTTTTTCATATTTTTTGCACAGTGATTATTCAATTTCTGAACCTGAATACAGTTAGACTCCACAGAAAAAAATGTTAAAAAGAGCAATTCAAACCATCTGATGAAAGAGTGTTAATTTCACAATATATCTCACAGTAAAGTAAAATATCGCACTAGAAGGTTTTCCAATATTGTGCAACACTACTCTCTATATTGCTTACCACGCTAATTTGAATATTTGGCCTGAAATTGCATTAAAGTATGACTTCAAAACAACATTAGCACTATTTAATCGCCTGTGAACAACGTTGAACTTTGATATTTGAGCAATTGCAATCAAATGTTAACCTTGCCATAAAAAAAATCCAGTTTTCACCAAAATATAGAAACTGTTTCTAGGTTTTTTGTGTAAGCAAGTATTTTACAGTACTTTAGAAATACTCAAAAATTTCTGTCAATATTATTATATTTGATTTACCAAATTCACACAAGTGGCAATCTCACATCTGTCACATTCATAACGGAGAGATTTCACATCCATAAAGAAGCTTTTTCCTCATAAACGCAATCATTTTTGTTCTATAGAGAGCCAACTCTCATCCTTTTGATTAGCATTGTTTCTTTTGGGTTGTGCAGATTGATTCACAGAATTTCTACAGAGTATGTTGTAAACTTGCATCTTTTTTTTGTTCACATCTATAACTCCTAATTTAAAGAACAAAACATGATTGCTATTTTTCTGATCTCATAACTCTGTGGCTAGTAGTTTGGGAAAATATAAACAGATGATTTAAAATAATGTTTACATACACTTTCTTTGTGAATTTCTGTGTTGAGTTTTTACAGCAAATGCCACGACGCTGTAAATGCTCATTTATTCACTGCTAATATGATTTCCCTATTTAGAATTCGCAAATACCTTTCTGAACTTATATTATTGAAGAGAATGTGTGAATGTGAGAATATATAACCAACTTTACCTCAATCTAAAATTCCCTGATATTTCAGAAAATTAGTGAAACCCTGAAAAATCTTGCCAGAACCAGCAGGTTCTCAAAATACTCTTCACAAATGATTTATGAGTTATACGGATGGAAGGAGACAACTTTGAGTGAACAATCCCTTTGGAGCTGCAGAAAATATCATGTCACCTCTTGTATCCTGTTATCCGTATCGTAGCTGGCAGTGGCTCCCTCATGGCCTCAATGAACTCCTCAAACTCTCCATCTGGAACAATCTTCAACTCTTTATAGTAATGCTCAAAGAGTTTGTTTTCCTTGACGATATCAGCATATCCAGCTCCCCAAGCCTACCAAAAGAGCCCATGTGAGCACACCATTTAATACAGGTTTATTATTTATCAAGAGATCACTGATTTTTTTTTTCCGAGACAGTCATTCTTAAGTGATTATATGCTATGTGTTTTCTTCATAAACCGTAAAGAAATGCTGGGTTCCACAAAATCAATTTGTGTTGGGACAACATGAATGAATTAAGCTAATTCATTAGTTTTTATAAATTAAAGTGGATTGAACATGAAACAATTAAGTTGTCACAAAAACACCTCATGAATTTTGTCGTTTCCACTCATTTTAAATAAGTAGTTAACGAAGAACAAGAACACACAGCAATAATCATGTTTTTGAGTGTAGATTTCATGTTTTTCGTAGAAATTAAACTGCAGCGTTGGCAGTGCGCAGAAAAGTAAGCAGCTAGATCAGCTAGCAAACTCACAGCATCATCTCTGCTCCTTTTCCCTTCTGGTCTTCCATCTCGGTACTGCTGTGGTCTGTTTTTATTTCTCCTGCCCATGTTAGCGACGCATATAACTCTGGATATAAATCTGCGCTGTTTGAGCATGCAATGACTGGATAGCTACACTTCTCAGCTCCTGCTGTACTCACGTGTTCGTGACGCGATCTAAACAAGCGCACACTCGACTGAAAGACCCCTTCCATGGTGTCTGCAGTATTGCCTGAGTTCTATGCACGAGGCGCACTTTCTCTCTAAATCGTAAGGTTTACATTGTAAACGATTAGACTATAAAATATATCTAATCTACAAGGCAATAAGTATACTGGCGATTAAAAAAAACTAAAGATTTACAGCGTTTATTAAACTTTTATTTGTATTTTTTTAATGAGTTGATTTTAAAAACAACAGACATTTAAATTTAATGTATCTGTAAATGATCTACTTAAAAATATAATTAAATGTGTTTATATACTTTTTAAGTAATAGAGTTAACTAATGTTAGTATTTAAATGTTGCCATAAATATAACTGAATGCAAATAAAAATGCTGTAAAATTATAAAATATGATTAACCTGCAAAAACGATAATCATCAGAAGGCGGTCTTTATGCCATCATTGGTTGATCGTTAGAAACATTTTTAGCATTCGATTTTTTGACTGGCTTCTGATGATCGATATACACCCTCTGCCCGCACTATTATTTATTTACTTATAGATTTATTTATGCATTTTTATATACATTTATTTATTTCTTTATTTGTTTATTTATTCGCATATTTATTTATTGTTCTATTTATGCAGGAATTTATGAATTCATTTACTCATTTATTTAAATATTTGGGTATTTATTTATTGTTTTTGCAGGTGTCGTTCTAAACATATATATATATATATATATATATATATATATATATATATATATATATATATATATATATATATATATATATATATATATATCATTGTCAAAATTAATTATTTATTCGTCAAATATAAAAAAGGAAACGTAAGATGAAAAATCTTTGATCATTTTCTTGTATATGCCCCGCCCGTTACGTCTCCTGATTGGCGGAAAACATGTTGTGTTGGTAGTGATGGGCGGGGTTTCGGATTTCTCCATGGTGTCAGACTGTTTCGTGCATCTAACGTTACTGTAAACTGTACCTGTAAGTCACCGTCTTTTCATCGATCGGTTTTAATTAGCAACCATGGACGCTCTTCTGAAGACGTTATTTTCTTCTGAGGAGGAAGAATTGTATGTTTTGGATTGTTTATCGTATCTAATGATGGTCATGGCTCTCATAACTTTTGTTGCTTTACTGTTTGAGCATGTGCCCTATGGCAGGTATGCATCCAGCAGATTTGGATTCCCTGTAAATGTCAAGTTGGCTTGGTTTGTTCAAGAGATGCCTTCTTTTCTGTTGCCTTTGAGTTTAGTTTTATGGAGTTCAAGTTCAAAAATAATCCACCTGCCCAACCAACTCCTTCTGCTCATGTTTGTTTGCCATTATATGCAAAGGTAGGTGTTTTATTTGTTACAACATATAAACCATATACACCATTTCAATGTGGTGATTTCATTGGCCAGTGAACATTTCCTGCTTGTTGTCAAACTATTTCATATCTGTAAGAAGAGGCAATTCAATCATAACTTGATGTTATAACAGCTATTACATTATCAATATGTGAAACTTTTTGGACTCTAAGCTTTGAAAATGTAAACTGTAAAAGAGGAATTACGTCAGGACCATTGTTATTGTTTACGTCACTCAAAATGGTGACAAAATATTTCCTTATTATCTTGCAAGGGCAATTTTATGGACTATAATTTACATATTAACAACTGAAGCATGTATTTCTTCCAGGTCTCTCATCTACCCGTTTTTAATTAGAGGAGGGAAATCAACACCGTTCATCTCCCTGGTCCTGGCCTTTGTCTTCTGCATCTATAATGGGTACCTCCAAGGTAGATACCTGAGTCACTATGCTGATTACCCAGCTGATTGGGTTACACGCCCCTGCTTCATCATAGGTAAGTGCAAGTAAGTATTTATTCACATAGTCTAAAGTAGGGCTACTCAAAAGACTACACTCATAGAAAAGAAATAGCATTTTTAATACATGCAGCAATGTGATATCTTTGATGTACTACAGGTATTACACTTTGCATTGTGTGAATGGCAGATGATCGTTTTAGCAGCATGGAAAACAAACATATTAAAACTGTAAACCAAAAAGCACTCCAATAGCAATGAGTGGAGTTGTCATCATGTCAATTAGTTCATTGAGTTCAAGTTCAACCCGGAGACCTCCATTTGGGAGGGATTTACACTTGCAAGTTGGCTAGGTATAGTGTTGTTGTAGGTGTAGCAAAGACTGTAAGTCTATATATTTATGAATAAAAAAAAACATATTTCTGTTCATTAATGAGTAATACAAAATATATTTTTTTATTTTAATGCTGTCTCCACATTCCCTCAATTCTTTAGGTGCATTTGACTTGAACCACGGCTGCAGCTGGCGATCAACCAGATTAACCATGCACAGTCAGGGGCAGAGTTGAAAACTGTGCTGTTTTTCCACTGGACTCGACATTCATACACGACTGTTAGAAAACGCCCCCTTATTGAAGTCGCACAGAATTTTCACCATGCTTGAATGAATGAATACTAGAAATTCATAGACGCTAAAAATGTTGGATGCACTGCAAGTAGGGGAGTGAAGCTGTGCGGTGTCTGAATTAAAGGAGTACAAAAGCAAGAGCCTTTATTCTCGGTGTTCACCATGGTTGAATGAATAAATACTAGAAATTCATAGACCATTTGAGGGAATGTGGAGACAGCATAAAATAATATTTTTTTATTACTCATTAATGAATAGAAATATGTCTTTTTTAAATATAAACTTGTTTTCTAATTCAAAAAATAACAAATAAAAACTACTCATTCTCATCTTGCCCACACAGATCTGATTGGACAACACTGGAAAACGTCACAACTAGTCAGCCATTTGCAAAACGTTCTAGTCACAGTCCCTCCATGACAAAACTGAATATTCTGTGCGACTGCCACAAGGGGGCGTATTCCAAATGTCATATTTGAACGTCATCTGCAGTGGAAAGGCGACTTAACGGTTCCGCAGCTTAAATCGCATCCAAGTTTTACGCATACAGAGATAATCAGAACACATTCATGTTATTTATTAGAAAGTTTTACACCCATAAATGTACATTTTTTTACATCTAAAACCTTTTTAGCATTTTCAAGAAAGTTTAAATACCATTGCCGCTGGTTCCTAGTAGCCTAACAAGAGGGTTGCATAAACTCCAAGAATTTGTGCTTTGTTTAATATTCATATTTATTTCCTTTTCATGTGCGCTCTCATTTTCTTTCCCCCTTATTTCTCTTTATACTTTTGTTATACTGCTTAAAACTTAAATAAAATTAAAAATGACTGAAAGATTGGGGAAAATAGGCACATAAGAATAAACTTAAAAACAAATGTCAATGATTCGCATCTCTTATGTATAACCTTATGTTCTTGAACCTTTATTTTGTGACTCAGTGTGTAAGTACCCAGCAGGCACAGGATGTCACATGTGACGTCAAATTGATGTACCCCAACATCGTTGTGATGTTGCATTTTGTTTGGAAAAAAAATTGGTTTGACATCAGAAAGCAATGTCGTGCCGAAATCAGTGTCCAACCTAAAATCAACCAAATATCAATGTCTAATGATGTCACAGCTTGACATTGTGTGGACGTTACCACTATGACATCTATCAGACATTGGATTTTGGTTGCCGTACCTGACAAAAAAATGTCAGCTTTTGATGTCAATATGACGCTGGTTTAAGATGTTGGCTTGACGTTGGATTTTGGTCATTTTCCAACACAACCTAAATCCAATTAAATATTAACGTCATTTCACGTCATTAATGTATGTCATTAATGGACGTCAAAATAACGTTGTCCTTAGACACTGACTACATATTGAATTTTGGTCACCTGATGTCAACCTTAATCTAACCTTATTATTAACGTATTAGGACATGTGTCTGCTGGGTTGGTGCTTTATAGGCTGTTGACTTGTCTTAATTGCACATGATATGACAATTATTGAGTTAAACATTCAAAATACGACTCCATAAAAGGTCATATTTCATCAATTTGAAAATGGACAGCAGAGACTAGTAGCACGTAGATGGCTTTTTAAACAGATTCTCGTACAACCATGTTTATTTGCATTTTTAAGAAACATGTGGAATTGAATCGAGCTTTCATTACCTTGCACATACAGATCACTCTTAATAGGCAAGATACATTATTATTTGGAAACCAAGCCCTGATTGCTTTATAGATTTGGATTTGTTTTCCCACATATATACATTAATCAGTGAACATAACCTGTAGCTCAACCATGTTCAAAACTAGGCTGATCAGGGTTGTAAATAAAAGCTTAAATAAGATTTATTTAAATGCAATCATATCTCTTTTCAGAAAAAATTTATGAAGCCATTTATATGGATTTGTTGTTGGATTTATCATAGTATCAGGGCTTTGGGTGAAAAGATTTTTTAATGATGTGGCAAAAATAGTCAGGATTCTTGGTACTCTCAAGATCATTTCATTAAACCGTATGTCATCTGACTTTGTTACTGTAACATTGACAACTGCAGGGTATAGATGCTGGTTATCTCTGAACCCTAGCTGACCTGTCACGGTTGACTGAACATTAGCTGCCATTCATGCTATTCATCAGTATTCTCCACAGGCCCTTGGAGCAAAGATTTGGTGGAGTATAGTTCAATTGTATCAGGACACAATCATGTAGGCGTTCAGATTTATCTAGATTTGCATTTAGATCAGCACTCAAATTAGTATTTCAATGTGTCTAAATTAGATCGATAGATGATTTTTCACTTTCACTTTGTAATATGGAAAGTTTTGATAAATTTGAAACATGTTTATCAGTTCACTGTATCTGTGCTAAAATAAATATAATTTCTTATTTTTAAAAATGACTGTGGTGTACACTGTGTTATTTCAGAATGTTTGGAATTTTCTCTGGTCTTTTTTGATGTTTTTTTATTTTATTTTAGGGTCTTGTATGTGGTCCCTGGGATGGATTATTAATATGCACTCTGACCACATCCTCAGGAACCTTCGTAAACCTGGAGAAACAGGTTATAAAATACCTAGAGGTAAGATGAAAATTATCTAATTTAAATTATGACGAGCGAAAAGTGTGACTTAAAATCTTATGTAACACTAATACAGTAAAAACAAAGGTGTTTGTTTAGCATCTTTACAATGTTCGACATAAAACAACTATAACATTGTGAGTAAAGCATACTAAGAATAAAGATAATAGGTTTATTTTATTTGTTTGGGATTTGCTTTTGTAATCCACCTTTGAAAAATATTTTAACCATCAGTTTATCCTTAAAGTATTGTTTTGGAAATCTGTATCTACAGGGGAGTAAATGTTGTATGTGGCTCTGTTTCATGACTTATTTGACTTTCTTGCATTTGTGGTTCTTCAGACACAAAATAAATGGCAGTAGAGCTGCATGATATTGGAAAAATCTGATATTGCGATACTTTATTTTTCTGCTATAAATTTTGCGTTATGAATACAGTTTCACAAGATGGTTTTAAAAGCTCTAATTGATGGTTTTCTGAGGAGTCGAACAGTATTCAGGTACAGAAATTGAATAATCACAATACAATAAAAATGCTTTTCTTAATTTGCTTTGTCTCATTTCTAGTTAAAATATCTCAAATTCTTCAATCAAGTACAAATATCGTTTTGGTTTCACCTTTAGAAGAAATGTCAAAATTAAGATTTTTTTCCTTAAAACAAGCTAAAATATCTGGCAATGGAGTAATTAAATTAATCTTATTTTCCAATTTGAAAAGTTTGGACTAGAAACAAGACAAAAATTCTTTAGTAAGAAAAAAATTTTTTTTTACATTATTAAATATGTTATCCACTGGTCCTACTGCACCCAACCCGGTCTAATCTGGGTTTGAACCGGTGATTCCTTGTTTTGTGGGAGTCGGTTGCTCTAACAAAAAGGCTAAAGACCATGGCCCCATTGTGAGGTTTACCTGCATAGCACTTTGCTAGCTGGCCATTGTTACACATATATAAATAATTTAAAATTTAAACAAAATTTACACCTCTAAACATACTTTTTTGTGCCCAAATGTTCAAAACTCTCTTGAATGGTTCAGTCACAGGCCTTAAAACATGCAAATTATAAACCTTTACTCTAGTGACTTTACAAGTAAGATGTGTTCTGTAGCTCCTGGTCAACTATATTTTAGACTCAACGTTATATACAGTTAAAGGCAGAATTATTAGCCCCCCTTTGAATGTTTTTTTCTTTTTTAAATATTTCCCAAATGATGTTTAACAGAGCAAGAACATTTTCACAGTATGTCTGATAATATTTTTTCTTTTGGAGAAAGTCTTGTTTTATTTCGGCTAGAATTAAAGCAGTTTTAACTTTTTTAAAAAACATTTTAAGGTCAAAATTATTAGCCCCTTTAAGCTAATTTTTTTTGTTTCGATAGTCTACAGAACAAACCATTGTTATACAATAACTTGCCTAATTACTCTAACCTGCCTAGTTAACCTGATTAATCTAGTTAAGCCTTTAAATGTCACTTTAAGCTGTTTTGAAGTGTCTTGAAAAAATATCTAGTCAAATATTATTTCCTGCCATCATGGCAAAGATAAAATAAATCAGTTATTTGAAATGAGTTATTAAAACTATTATGTTTAGAAATTTGTTGAAAAAAATCGTCCCTCCGTTAAACAGAAATTGGGGAAAAAAATAAACACGGGGGCTAATAATTCTGACTTCAACTGTATCTTGCAATGTGACTATTCAGGATGAGCACATTGTGATATCTAAAATAATATATTTTGCAGCCCTACAGGACAGCATATAATGAATCAGCCAGTTTGTTTTATCAAGGTTTGTAGCAGACAGTTTACTGGTGTTTATCATTGTTTAATATAGGGTTAATAAATTATATTATTATAATATAATTTTCCCTTAAAAACTATAAATGTTTTACAAAATGCCAACGCTTCAAAGTGTAAATAAATTGTGGCACAAGTAAATGGTTGTTTGTTTATATGCAAATAGATAGGTCCACACAGTGTCTGCAACCTGCAATGCAAATGTGTGTAAATATATATTTAATCAGTTTGTCGTTCATGCATAAATGTTTTTTGGTTAGTGATTTCTATTCAGTTATCACAGAATTTCAGAATGATAATCTTAATGCTGTTTATCTATCTATGGGTTTAACTATATGATTATGATCACCTAAATGTAGGATATTACTAATGATTGCATTTAATATTAGTCAAATCTATATTTAATATATAATTAATATTGAAATAAATTCAAGTTTAGTGTTTGTTATCACTTGTTAGAACTTACAGAAAAAGCCATGTTAAGTTGTAAGCAGGGGCACCATTTAAAGGGTGTAAAGTTAGGACAATTCTAGGGCCCACACACTTTTTGGGTCCCCCAGAGATACCATCAGGGGCCCAACCCACCATAGCCTCCTTTTCACCTTCATCAAAAACAAAAATCTGCCGTTAAACTTGAAATAAATATAGTTTTGACATTTATTGTGATAATAATAGATGGTTATTGAAAATGAATCACTATAATATTTGTCCATATTGCTCAGCTCTAATTTAATGGCCAAACAAAGCATGTCTTCTCTCCACTAAAAATAGGATCATTTTTACAACTCCCTAGAGATTAACAGTTTTGCTGCCATACCATGCACAATGATATTGCGTGGCACTTGAAAATTGGCTAAATTCCATTAATATAACCAACATGACCAAGCTTCTTGCACAGGAAATGTGCCACAGGAAGTGAGACATTTGTGAGAGAAGATTCAGAATATATTTGCTTTGGTGCAGATCCTGAACTGTAGTTTTTGGCAGTTTTATATACAGAGGTTTGCCGAATTAATATTAAGCGCCCCATAATATCTTTGTGCCTGCTGCAGCCATGCTATGGCAGAAAAGTTCCTTGATTATTAAACCAGAATGAGAGTATAGTATCTGCCTTGATAAATAGCAACATTTATTTTTTCGTTAGTCTTACAATATAATGCGACCTCAGATGAATCAAGCTTTAAATAGAAGAATTATCAAAACAATTTGATCATTTTTGAGCAAGATGCTAATCCAATTGATCTATGCCAAGCTAAACTAAAAGTGCTCCAAGCAGACTCATAGATCGGCTGAATGGATGGAAAAAAATCGTAAAACTTGACTGTTTAACTCTTTGGGAGTTGGAAAATGAGACTATTGCCAAAGATTTATTCTGCTCTTCCCAGATCTTGCTAGTTAATCACAATGGAAATGTGCTACTGCATTTGTGTTCTTCCTTTTGCTCTCTATCGTAAGATTGCCTGCAGAAATGTCCACTTTCGACATGGTAATTAATCATGGTTAGTTTACCTGGCTCTAATTATGCGACAGGGATAAACGTGCATTGTTTTCAGGCCATTTTAAATATGCATACAAATATACATAGGCCTACCACATGCAGCTCTGTGGTGTCATTTCAAAATGGTGGTCGATGTTTTATTTTTTATCATCTTTAGCACTGGGTAAGTGTTAATGTAACCCCCAAAATCGGTTTCGCTTAGCATGACTCTGAAAGAAAATAAAAATAGATGCCCTTTCAATTCATGACTCATTGCCTCAGCAACTTGTCGCAAACACCCTCATCCAGAGATCCTAATCGTGTGTGACATCCACTACTGTCTCTTTTTTCAAACAGCCAGTGTCCATGCAAGATGCTAATGCTTTCAAAGCTGTCCTCACAAGGTGTGATAAAAAAAATCAAACAAGCAAAGTTTAAATGAGATTTAAATTCTGCTATGTTTATTCACTCTTCTTAACTTTTTACATGCACTCAAATATGGTGTTTGCTGTTTGTTCAAACTACTGTATGTAAAATGAGCTGAAATAACATAGTTCTTAAGCTTTTTTGAGGGACAACTTGATTGTTTTATGTTCAATCCACTTAAATGAGTAAAAACTAATAAGTTAACTTAATTCTTCATGTTGTCCCAACACAAATCGATTGTGTGGAATCCAACAATTTTAACAGTGTGTAGATGTATGTATGTTTTAGGCTAGTGTTTTTTGTACAGTTATCATTGAAAACATATTAACATGGTACTGGGGTTTTACCTATGATTGTGATGGTTAGAAGTATAATACGATGGATGACTGTGATATAAGTTTAATCTAATGGAAATCTAATCTTCGAAAACATATTTACAGATGTTATTTATGTAAGCCAACGGTCTTACTGCACCCAACCCGGTCTGAGCTGGGATCGAACTGGCAATCCTTTGTATGGGAGTCAGTTGCTCTAAAGACCATGGCCCTATCGCGTCTGTCGCTAGAGCTCCTTTAGAGGTCAGAAGAGTGAGGTTTACATGTATAGCACTTCGCTAGTTGGCCTCCTTTACACTCACCCCCTTAAACCTCACTCCCATCCCGGACGAGCCCCCATATGTCTCTCATCAGTCCTCATCGGCACTCAACCCAGTGAGTTGGGATTGAACCGGCGATTCTTTATATGGGAGTTGGTTGCTCTAACAAGGAGGCGTAGGAGGCTACGTCTGTCGCAAGAGCACCTTTAGAGATCAGAGGAGTGAAGGTTTACCTGCATAGCACTTTGCTACCTAGCCTCCGTTACATTTATTTACTGAACATACTGTGAATGTACTGTACATCTGCAAATTACATTAGGTAGCATGTTCTCAAACATTGATATTAACGATGGACTTCCATTGAAATACTTATTCCAAAAAATACCAGTTCAATCCCAAAACACCTTGAGACAAAGTCATGAGAGGTTTGAGTTGCACATCAGTTCATTTACTCAATAAACGTGCGTTATTTACATTATTGTGTATAAAAATGACCTACCTAAGTTATGCGCTGATGTTTTTATGAACATTTTGGCATATCTGTCCAGCAATATCCCAAAATGTGCATAAAAGGATGTGGATGGAAACATGTCAATAGTGTAGCCAAAACCAAAGGATTTAATATGATTCTAGTATGATAAGTTGGCGGTTCATTCTACTGTGGTGGCCCCTGATTAATAAAGGGACTAAGCCGAAAAGAAAATAAATAAATGAATGAATGAATTATTCTAGTATGTCTGATCTGAAAGCTTGTTCTTGTTGTATTTGATGCATGAGTGATGACTGGCATGATGAATCAGACATGCTTTATTTCTGATGCATTGAACCAGACAGCAAAGTCAGATGGTTTCACATTTAATAAGACACATGTGATGGATTTGTTTGTGTTTGCAGATATTATGTTTTGGATTAAGGTGTCTGTTTTTTGCTTGTAGGAGGCATGTTTGAGTATGTGTCTGGAGCAAACTTCTTTGGAGAGATTGTGGAATGGGCTGGATTTGCTTTGGCCGGTCAATCCATCCATAGTGCAGCTTTTGCTCTCTTCACTCTTATCGTGCTGTCCAGCAGAGGAATGGACCACCACAAGTAGGTCATTAGAGTATATTGAACAAAAGATTTTTCTCAGTTTTACTGGAGTTCTGTAAAATGAAATGACAAAATATAGATTTGAATTCATAAGTTAATCATTGCTTTTAATTTTTGCTTTTAATTAATATGTCTTGGACATCAATCCAAAATCATACAGAATATAAATTATAACATTAATAAATGAAATCAGTTTAGTTTACTTTCTTTTAGTATTAACTAACAGTTTACCTTTTTTAAAGAATTTTTCTATATTCAGTTTAATTTAATCTAAAATTCTAATATTTAACAAAAATATTTTTCATTTTGGGCGACGCAGAGGCGCAGTAGGTAGTGCTGTCGCCTCACAGCAAGAAGGTTGCTGGTTCAAGCCTCGGCTGGGTCAGTTGATGTTTCTGTGTGGAGTTCGCATGTTCTCCCTGCGTTCGCGTTTCCTCCGGGTGCTCCAGTTTCCCCCACAGTCCAAAGACATGTGGTACACGTGAATTAGGTAGGCTAAATTGTCCGTAGTGTATGTGTGTGTGAATAAGTGTGTATGTGTTTCCTAGTGATGGGTTGGGGCTGGAAGGGCATCTGCTGCATAAAACAAATGCTGCATAAGGTGGCGGTTCATTCCGCTGTGGCGACCCCAGATTAATAAAGGGACTAAGCCAAAAAGAAAATGAATTAATTAATTTTTCATTTTGGTTGACTATACATTCATTTAATTTCTATTCAGCATAGTCCCTTTAGGTTGACTATACAAACACAAATAATTCTATGAAGTCTACTTTTTGCATTTCCATTAAAAATAAGCCCATTTTCTCCATAAAGTCTCATTTGAATAATAATTTTGGATTTTGCTATGTATTTTACTCACCATAATATTCTACAGAATTATAATAAAAAAGATATGTTACAATATTTTCTTTACAGTATATACTATACTAAGCGCTAACTTCAACATCTACCATCATGACATTATCAACATTCATTCATTCGTTAATTTTCCTTCGGCTTAGTACCCTATTTATCAGTGGATGCCACAGAGGAATGAAACACCAACTATTCTGGGATATGTTTTACGCAGCGGATGACCTTCCAGCCGCAACCCAGTACTGAGAAACACCCATACACGCTCACATTCACTCTCACATTCATACATTAACGGCCAATTTTGTTTACCTATAGCGCATGTCTTTGGACTGTGGGGGAAACCAGAGCACCCGGAGGAAACCCACATGAACACGGGGAGAACATGCAAACTCGAACCAATGACCTACTTGCTGCAATGTGACACTGCTAACCACTGAGCCACCGTGCTGCCGCATGACCCTTATATATTGTTTAAATAATCAGTCCCTCAATGACTTTTTATTTGCATTTACAGCCTAAAATGACTGCTGTTCTCAAAACTAGGAACTGAATAATGTTTTTTTTCCTCCTTTTCCTGATCTTGGGAAATATGTTCTGGACAGATTAATATATTTGTTGTATAACAACATCACATTCAGAAAATGTGCTGTTTAATGTGCCATCTTATTTTACAGGTGGTATCTGACAAAATTTGAAGACTATCCAAAATCAAGAAAAGCTTTAATACCGTTTCTGCTATGATCTTGTGGTAAGCCCAGCATCTACACTACAGCACTGTGTGTGTATATGTGTGTGTGTGTGTGTGTGTGTATGTATTAGTGGTGTAACGGATCACAAATCTCACGGTTCGGATCACGTAATGCTTTTTTAGCACGGATCAGACCATTTTTTGGATCAGACAAAAAGGGGAGGATACAAATGTAATTTGCTTTCCATTTATTCTAAAAACAGTACTGCAAGACACTTTTGATTTTAACAAACAGAACATAGAACCTGTAATTTTATTAAAAATAAAATGAAGTAATAATCAGCTGAATAAAAATAAATTGTAAAATATTCAGTACTGTGAAAGTTACTATGACTGTTGCTGATGACACTAAATGTAGAAATCATTATAATTCATACAACCCATATTTATTTTTAGTCTCATATTCAATTAATGAATCAGTTATTCACTCATAAAACTTCATGTTTCATTGCTAGATGTGTCATTTTTGAAGAATTATTCAGTGGCATTTATTTGAAGGCTGGTTGTTGCCACCTATTGGTTAAATAATGTAATTGCTGCCTACAACTTTCATTTTTGAGCGACGTTAAATGCCAATGACTGTGATTTTGATCTTTACCATAAACTGTTCTCCCAGTACTTCTGTATTATTTGACTATTTGTAACTTCATAACTAACTCAAAACACTAAAGACTGAATCTCTTGGGATTAATAAACATATGCAAATCACAATCATTTATTATATATGTTGTGTGGGTGTTGAGATCCTGATCTTTAATGATTAATTACGCTGCTTACACTGAATGCATTGATGCAGGCTAACCAAGTAGTGACAGAAAACACCTCCACGTCCTGAATAACCTACGGCAACTTCTTCCGTCATCATTTTATTCTACAGGAAAGCCTAAATGCTTTCATACTTGTGATTTAAATGATGCGAGAGGCGATCTCTCTGCCATCGTTACAATAGGGTATATGCCGAGCTAGTGTTGTTCCCATACTGATAAACTTCCAGTGATCTGTTATTGTGAGTTTTTTCCATTTTATACGATTCCTTTTACAGCATCAATGTTGTAATGTAATTAAAATACAATCAGTTAAATAGACTTTGGCATTCATTTAGTTGCTCAAGCGTAAAACGAGACAGAAAGCCGTTTACTCGCACGCGTCTGTCAGATTTAGCAGGCTCCATTAAAAATACTGGGGCAGGGGCGTCGCTAGACCCAATTTACTGGGGCATGTGCCCCAGTAAAAATCGCCAGTGCCCCAGTAAATGCTTTGAGATATGATTTACTTGCAAGTGTATTTATTAAGAGTGGTAATTCCGTAATAAAGACGTTATTCTCTATGTGCAACCGAACCAACGCTGGTAAAAGTAATGTGTTTAATTAAAAAGCAAACTGACGCATCTCCGCATGTGCGCAGAGAACCCGCGCGCCTCTCGCACGCGCTTCTCTTGACCTGGTGCGAGTCCTGGAAGTTAACATGCAGCCTTTTTTTGTTTTGTTTTGCAAGTCGACAAAACTAAAGTTTAAACAATACGATGGTGATCTTACTAAGCATGCCTCCTGATAGTTTTTTTTTTTGTATGAAGCAAAAAGGAGCGATGACGAGTCATGGAGGTAAGACTTAACACACCTCTCTGCCATGAGTCAAGTCTAAGACAACAAATAATTATATAAAACATCTTTTTTTTGTATTCTATTGAATATTCTATAGAATTTCAATCAAATGAAATAAATATTCATGCAAAAGATTTCTTAAATGATCTTAGCATATCACTCCAGTTGTTTCTTAACACTGTTTTCCAGTTACATTTGTATTTAATATATATATATATATATATATATATATATATATATATATATATAATTATTATTATTATAATTTTGCGGGGAAGGGGGTGCGTGCCCCAGTAGAGTTTTATGTCTAGTTACACCCCTGTACTGGGGTAAAATAAATGCTCATATTATAAAGACATGGTGGGGAAAATGTAATTTAATGCAGTGCTTTTTCTACAATCTGAGACCCACTTTATATCGGATATCAGTTAGCCAGTGGAAATCGCTGATTTTTAAAAAAAAAAAAACAGACCTTAAACGCGCCGATTTTGCAATGGCATACTGTTCACTGGAAGCGCTTAACCCAGGATACTGGCAAATTAAAAGTCCTATTAGCATACTTCAGCATATACCCTATTAATCCACGGGTCACATGTGTTCAGAATCCTGGGTTGTGATCCGTATGAATCACAGATCAATCGTGATCCGTTACACCCCTAGTATGTATATACACTGCACTATGGATCGATTGAGAGAAAGAGACAGAGAGAGAGAGAGAGAGATTGGGTAAATATGAAATTTCTCTGGTTCAGCCCGTATCCTAAATTTGATTTTCCATCAGTTTGAACTTTCAAAATTTCTGACAACTGAAAAAGCTCTAATGTTTCTGATTGCAGAAAAGCAGTGTTTTAAATGAGAGCATTAAAATACAACATGTTAATCATATCTTAAAATTTTTATCTTAAAATTCAATGTATGTGTATTGATTTGTCAACCTTGAACTTGCAAACGTGGGCGGTTTAAAAGCAGAATTTCACAAACGTATTTTCAAACAGCCTTTGTAAATACAATATACGCTTACCACAATTTAAGATAAGTCTCATCATTAAAGTTATTTTACTATTTTACTTGAGCTGAAACATTGGTGGATTTGCGGACTGCTCTTATAGTTTGCCCAAAAGGGAAAATTCTGTGATAATTTACTCATTCTCCACTTGTTTGTAAGCTGTTCTAACCGTCTGCTTAAAAATAGAAGAAGAGATCCTGATTGTTGGAAACCAATAGTCACTGGTTATAATGTAATATTTTGTTGGTGACTGGGGGGTTTAGTGTTTACATTATTGAGTAAGATGTATTAAGAAACAGAAAACATTTCGCAGTGTATACATTGTTGTACAGGGTGTATTAATGAATGCCATCATTTGTCATTATCAAAGAGGCTCCAGTAAAATCTGTCTCAACAGACGCTTAACTAAACGCACATTCTGTCAAACAGTGCTGACCTTTATCAAGAAATTTCAGGCAACAGATGGCAGGGCTGATATACAGTAGGGTCAGTACATGAAGCTGTCAAGATGAATCATTGAGATCAATAACCAGAAGTATACCGAAGAAAATGAATGGCATGCCATGCCTGATAAGAACATCTAGAGTCCATTATTAGTGCTGAACAAAAATTAATCACAACTAGAAAAAGTAAAGTTCGTAGACAAACTTTATGGTGTCTTGAGAAAGCCTCGTCTGAAAGTTTGTAGTGTTTTTAAAGCTTAAACTGTTGAAGTCATTTTTAAGTTTTAAGTTTGAAACAGTCATAACTACATATAGGTTAGCATGTTTCTTGTTATGCAGTTGATAGTTCTGAGTGGTTGCTAAGGTGTTGCTAAGTGGTTGCTAGGATGTTCTGAATGGCTGCTAGAGTGTTTTGAGTGGTTATTAAGGCATTGCTAGGCAGTTGCTAGGGTGTTCTGAGTGGTTGCTATGTGGTTGCTATGGTATTCTAAGTAGTTGCTAAGATGTTGCTAGGGTGTTCTGAGCGATTGCTAAGGTGCTGCTAGGCGGTTTCTAAGGAGTTCTGAGTGGTTGCTAGGCAGTTGCTAAGGTATTGCTAGGTGGTTGCTAAGGTGTAGCTAGGTGGTTGCTAAGATGTTCTAGGTCATTGCTAAGGTGTTGCTAGGTGGTTGCTAGGGTATTTTTATTGGTTGGTAGGCAGTTGCTAGGGTGTTTCTAGGTGGTTGCTAAGGTGTTCTAAGTAGTTGCTAGTTGATAGCAGTTGTTAACATAAATTAGCATGGTTGTAGTGTGATTTAGCATGTTGTTAGCATGTTTCTAGCATAAATTAGCTTGTTGTTAGCATGAATTTAGTATGGATTGGTGTGTTGTTAGTGTGTCCAATGTAAAGTCAATGGCAGTTTTTTATAATGGACATCAATTAAGCAGTTGCTAGGGTGCTGTAAGTGGTTGCTAGGGTGTGGCTAGTGAGTTGAAAGGGGAATAGTGGTTGGCAGATTGGTAGTCTGAGTTAAATGAGCCCAACCTTTTGTCTCTATGACAGTCTGGTCCAATGTTAAGTCATAGGACTTTTCCAAATTTTCCAGGCCTGTTTTCAGAAAACTGTAAGTCAGATCAGTTGGAAAAAATAAAGCAATTTAATTCAGTATAGATGGAGGTTTGGTGTTAGTTTGGTGGTTGTAGTATGAACGGTCTAGGAGGAGATGCGTTATAAAAATAGTCTAAGAAGAAGACGAAGAGTAATAAGTTTATATATAAAACAGTATGTTGGCTTTCTCAAGCCACCATAATTAATCACATTCAAAATATGTTTATTATGTTTATGTGATATAAAACCGTATCTTGTTACATAGATATTATATTATATTATATTATATTATATTATATTATATTATATTATATTATATTATATTATATTATATTATATTATATAAACATGTTCTCAAATATATGCATGTAAGTGAGTATTTATATGTACATAATAAATATACATTGTACACTCACATATACAATGTCTAAACCAACTTTTATTTAGGATAAAATTAATCACAATTATTCTTAGCCTATTATTATATTATATATACTATTATTTACTTTTTAAAATGTCTGAATATATATAACATGGTGTGTGTGTGTGTGTGTGTGTGTGTGCGCGCGTGTGTGTATGTGTTTTTAAATAAAGCAATGTGCTGAATGTCAAAATGACTATAATTGTATGGTCTGAATGATTGTACAACATTTAAGTACTTCGCCACAAACCCATGAATACTTCAATCCCATTAGAGCTAACTGTTTTTCTATATGAAGTTTAGCTCATAACATCATCATTTACCATCCTTGACATGTTTTGACGTGCTGCAGGTGTCTTCTCATAACATCTCCAGGCGCAATGCATGAAATATGGCAGGAATTATGTCTTGTATGTCAGCACTGTCGGCAGTGAAGGTGCTTGTGTTCATTTACTCTGGAATGTGGAAGGTTACATATACTGCTTATAAACAACCCCTTTTCTATTGTGTAATACTGTCTAGTTTTATATAGTTCAAGGGCTGCATCCTTCGTTTTAATATAGCAGATGCATCAGATGTGCTTCAGCTTTTATTTATTGACATTGAAGTTCAAAAAAATCCTTCAAGTTTATTCCCCTCAGATGTTCGTGGTCAATCTGGAGCAGCTAGAGGTGTCGGGTCGAGCAGTGAGCAATCTGTCGGACCCTTCTGTGGAGAAATATCCCTAGCCTCAGGCAAAGCAATGATGAAATCCCCCTGCAAACCATATTGCAGGCACACATAACCTTTTGCAACACTGTAAAACCCCTTCAACATGGGCTTAAAGTGATAGTTTGCATAAATATAAAAATATGGTGTTAATTCACTTACCCTCAGGCCATCCAAGATGGAAGTGACTTAGTAGAAAGATGTTTTTTTTTTTTTTTTTGGTATTCGTGATTCATAAAACCCATGTAGCCACTTTCAGAGTAAAAAACATATACAGGCAAATCAAAATTAATACCCATGGCAGACTTACAGTTGAAAACCAAATGATTAGACCTCAAATATTTCCCAAGTGATGTTTAACAAAGAAAAGGTACATTTTTATAGCATTTCCTGTTATATTTTTCCTTTGGAGCAAGCCTTATTTATTCTAATTTGACTGGAATAAAAATTATATTATTATTGTTTTAAAAACTGCTAAGGTCAATATTATTGGCCCCTTTGTAGGAGATCTGGAAATGCTAACTTTAGCCTTTTAGCATTAAAATGCAAATTCCTAAATGCAAACTGCCATCCAAATTCATGAACGTGCACATAATAGACAATGTAACACTACATCATGAGTCATTCTAGCCTGATCTCACAAGGAAACGTAACTATTTTACGTTTTGTCAGTGGCTAATTCGTACAAATTTGTAAGTTTAGTCTTACGAAACTGTATGTATTTAAACACCCTACCCCCTAAACCCAACCGTCATTGGGGGATAAGCAGATCATACTAAGTTGTACAAATGAGGTCATACAAATTAACTACTAAATCAAAAGGTTGCTAAATCAAAAGGTGTCCTGGAGATCGTGTTGATCATTCCCCGGAGAAAACTTTATAGTACTTTATAATATTTTAATATGAGCATTATTTTGAGATGTGTAGCAAGCAAAACCCGTCAGTGTGTAATAATGTTTCTTGCATGCAAGGATTTCCATGATGATGGTGTGTTTGACATCTTTATGAAGACGAGCACTTTGTCCAATTTGAGTGTAGTTGGTGGGGTACCCAAATTATATTATTTACAGACAGTTTCCCATACATGACTAGGCGGAAGAGCATTATTTATTTATTTATTGAAGTAAATATCAGAAAAAAAGGTGTCCTAAAAACAGAAATGTCATCATCCATATCGTCCATATCAATGTTTACATTACATAACCAAGGTAATGACTGACACTTTTCTATTACATTCCAAAGAGTTTGTTATCAGCACCACAGTAGAAAATGACACCAATTCTGTGGTGACCAGAATGACTAAAATCATTTTAAAACATTCATACCTGTCTAAAAGAAATACTGCAACCATAGCGACCTTTTGACTCCTGTAGTTTCCACCATTGTAAAAAAAGCAACTCCGATATTGATTCAGATTGCAGAACTGTTTTGAACAAGCTTTATTTATTTTATTTTTATTTTTTTATTTCTTTCAAAAATCGTCTTTCTTTTTGTGGACGCAAGGCCACTTGTGGTTGGTCTTTCAAAAAGAAGGTCAGGTTGATGCTGTTTGCCTGCACCAGGTCAGCATACTGCATGTGAACGCGATAATCATGTATCTATTTTCCACAAAATTCGTTTACTGTAGGCTAAGCTAACTCAGTAAAAGCCAATGTCTCCCTTTGCATTGAACTTTGAGCCTATTACATTTTGAGATGTTGTTTATGTTCACACAGAAACTTTAGACATCAACTAAAGTTTAAAATATGATATCGTAGTGGACCACCCCTTAAAGTTTTTTTGATTGGCTACAGAACAAACCACTTTGATCCATATAGATTTCTAACCAATCTTGCTTTAACCTAATCTAGTTTAACATTTAAATTGCACTTTAAGCTGAAACAAGTATACTAGTATAAAGTATTATGAAGTAACCTTCATTCTTTCATTCATACATTTTTTTGGCTTAGTCCCTTTATTAATCAGGGGTCACCACAGTGGAATGAACCGCCAGTATTATTAATAGTAATATTAATTACTAATACTATTAATTCTATTATTAAACATTATTTACTGCCATCATGGCAAAGGCAAAAGAATTTAGTGTTTCGAAATGAGTAAACTATTATTATTTAAATGTTGAAAACATATTCTCTCCATTACACAACACATGGGAAATATTTGAAATAGGATTAAAATTTCTGACATTGATCATTTTGTCTTCAACTGTAAATTTTATGAATCCTCAAGCAATATTGTTTTTGTAAATATTTTCTTGTCATGTATCTCAGATGGCCTGAGAGTGTGGTAAATATATATATTTTTTATTTGTTGTGCAACAAAACAGTCTCTTGAGTAATGTACCATAGGAGCCAGCAAAAGGCTTGTTTTCAAAGAAATGTAACATTCAACAGCAGCAGTATTACAATCGACTGGATGGATTAACAATCCCTGCATGCATTTCTGTATCTACTGTGACAACAATGCTAAGCAACAGCGAGCGCACGAGATGTTCTGACTGTGAGGGGCTTCCCCCACCTTACACATGCTGCACGTGAGCTGAAGGCAAAGCTCTGGTTGCGTAATCACCGTAGGAGGAGCTTTTCTCTTCTTCAGAATGGCACCTTATAATTTATTAGGAGCAACGGAGAAAGCCTGGTTTTTCTTTGAAAGCATGATGGCAATTCAGCACTTAGCAAGAGAAAGGGGTCGTTTAAGTTTTTTTTAATTTTGTGTGTCATGATTTGCAACTAAATTTGAATGCATGGAAGTGTTACTTCCTTGAAATGATTGCTCGATACAATTTACCTTCTATCTAGCTGCTTATTTCTGTAAACCTGTATATCTTTATTTTACGATGATCAGCACAATTCTTGTTTAATAAAGTAGTAGGTTGTATAATTCACCACTCTGGAATTATAAGGTTCTATCTTCATTCTCAGTGGTTTTGAGATACTAAGACTTTGCATTGCATGTAGCACTTATGAAATGGGTATCAGGCTTTATAAATGCAAAGTCACAATTTGCACAAATAAACATTTGTTAAAAAACAAAGCTTGACAATAATGAATAACTTATTTTGGTTAAAATCATATAATTCCAAGGTGACAGTTTGGTAATGGAAACATTATACATTATTCAGATTCTTTAATAATTATCAGAGGGTTTTGTTTGTTTGATAATCGGCAACACATTGTGCATCTGGGGAACTTCTGCAGCTTGAAAAAACAGATTTGTTTCATGTGTTTTGTATCCTTTTTTATATTAAAAAAATGAAGGTATTTGATGTTTTATTATGCGTGTGTAAATCTATTTCTTTGGATTTGCCATTTATGGTAATGTATTTAAGTAAAAAGTCATTTGTTTGATTCTGTAAACTTTCTTCCAATAACGTTTCTTCCCAATTTAAATTAAATCGTTTTTTTTAGCATCACAATTAGCACAACAAAAAAGTGTGATGTCATTTTTAAACAGTACAATACCACATTTTTTACGTTGGAGTTAAGAAATCAATATTGGGTTAAGTACTGTAATTTGTCATTCTAATGATTTGTCATTTACAAATAAAAAAGCTTTTTCTTTTTTAAATATTTCCCAATTTATGTTTAACAGAGCAAGGAAATTTTCACAGTATGTCTGATAATATTTTTTCTTCTGGAGAAAGTCTTATTTGTTTCATTTCGGGTAGAATAAAAGCAGTTTTTAATATTTTAAAATCCATTTTAAAGTCAAAATTATTTGCCCCTTATGCTATATATTTTTGATAGTCTACAAAACAATCCATTGTTATACAATAAATTGCCTAATTTGCCTAAAACTAGTACAATCAAATTTATAGGAAAATATTAAATACAAGGTTGTAGGTTGTAATTCATTTTTGCAATATTTTGCTTGAATTTAATTGTATTATCTCTAAAATTCTAAATATGTTTGGTTACTAAAATATTATTTTAATAAAAATATCTATTTAATAAAACTGTTTTGTTTAAATGCAGCGAAATACATTGCCTATATTCACTGAGAAATGGAGAAAAACATTCATTTTCAAAATGGGGTGTACTCAATTACGTTGATCACTGTATATATTTTATTAATAAAATATTGCAAACTTATATGATAGTCTTTTGATGATATACTTACAGCAGATGACCCTGAAGTACCAACAAAAAGCACAAACAGAAAAGCAGATTTCATTACTTTCCTCAGTTATAAATGCTTTAAATAACTGCATTTACATAAATGTCCATAAATAATAAATTCCTTATATTTGTTCAATAACTATATTGAAATGCACATAAAATGCAACCTTATGAGATCAAAATAAGTGCACTACTATACTGTTATTGTGCACATCAATAAGCATCGAAGCAGCACAAAGCTGATGGTTTTATATCTCGTCGAGTGTCTCGCGGTGTTTTAGATTGTGGCGAGAGCTGCAGCAACTGCTAGCAAATTCAAAAGTGTTCTCGTCGCTGTGGTGCCGTTTAAAAGGGTGGGGTTGCTGAACAGGCTCCGATTGCGCCTGCTCGGTGTGTAGTCTGGGGGTGTGTGCTGCCCCGATGGTTTAAATCCTACACATGCGTACTGGATTTTCGGGGTTCAAGGGAATACGCACGCCATATTGGAAACACTGTATAGTTTAGCTAACAGTTTATAGCTAGCGGGGAAAAAGGGCCACTAATTGATTCCCGTTGGTCTGTTGTGGTGTTCGGCACGTCGTTATTTTCCCTGTCGTTTCGCGTAGCCCCGTTTACAGGCACGTCCTCGCGGCCAGGACTCAAACTTATCCGCGGAGCGAAGGAGGGGGAGAAAGGCGTTCGTTTGTTTGACAGGGTTAGAAAGACGAGTTGAATGGATCCGAGGGTCGCTTGGATTCAGCCGGAACAGAAAGGTCCTGCGAACGCTTTATGGATGCGTGTGTGGGAAACGTCTCAGGTAAACCGGACTAACACAGGTCAGCACCAGAACCACCACCACCACAACTTATGTATCAATTCTCCTGCATTTGACGTTTATAAGACTGTGGCGTCCAATGCAAACAACAGCACTAACATCAAAAACAACGGCACTGCGATCTCGGGTAGCGGCTCTGCGGTTCACACGTTAAATGGGAACGCGGTAGACGGAGAAATGACCCAAAAGACCAGCGGCTCGGTGTCGGATTCAGCATCCAGCTGCAACAAAATAAGGACTACAAGCCCTTATTTGATCGCTGGGAATATGAATAAGGGTCAGCCGTTTTTTACTTTAAACGAGAGCGTGCTGAATAATGTCAACCACCATCATCACCCTCCTCATCCTCATCTACGGCATTTCCATCAAGAGCAGCAGAGTTGCATGAAGCGCCACCCGTCCTATCCGACGGCGATTCACAACCACCATCACCACCACCATCACCCAGGCCGGAGGAAAAGCGACAATAAGGCCAGCACCTATGGGATAAACTACTTGCTTTCCAACTGGACTAACGGCAATTATGAGAGCTCCGGCACGCCGTGGAAGACGAGGAAATATAGCCCAGGGGTTGACGGGTGAGATGAGTTTGATTTATAACCGCGGCGGCGTTCTCTCGCTTGGCTCTGGATGAGGCGTTGCAATGCTACACTGATTTTCTCTTTTTTTCGATTATAGTAAAGTGTCACTGGGCCTGTTTGACGTCCGGGGCTTTAGCTTTAGCATGTTAGCCGAGGTGTTCTGGGTTCGGGTCGGGGCCGCTGCGGTGTTTGGGTTGGGTTACTTGTGGAATGTGTGTGTGCGTGAGGGATTAACAGTTTACGTTTAGCGGTGATGTCCAATTCGTAGAACTGCTCGTTGACTCGGATCTTTTTGGTGAATCGGTTAATCCGATCTGAGCGGTTGAGACTCGAGGACGAGTCACTTGTAGTGATTTGTTTTTTCGAGTCGACTCATTGATTCACTCAACTGAGAGTGGTGTATGAAAATATTTTAGGTAAAATTATATTATTTAAAGTGCTGTAAATGTACAGAAAAACTACAGTTGCATTCTTTTCAAAAATATTTACAAATCCCTGTTTTCATCAAACACAACTGAACAAACGGTTCCTAACTTGCAAATTACTATATTGTTAATGGCCACAGTAAATAGAGGCCAAACTATTTATTTAATTAGCTTTAATGTAGTCATAGCAAACACGAAGATGTATGTGTTAGCATGCAAGATGTTTAGAAAGCTATGCTTGAGTAACCCAACCAAAAGATGAAAGTGTAAAGCTTAGAATACAGGCTAATATAATTTAATATTAGAGACTCCTCTAGAGGTCTTTCTCACTCAAGATTGATGCACTCATTGTTTGAATTTACTGATCAGGTGTTATTGAAAGTAACAAATACTAAGCTCCTTGGAGTTATTGCTGACAAGCTGTGTTAAATGTCAAGTAAAGTTTATCAACAGAATGACATTGAAAGATTCATCATTGAGTTTAAGGATCTTTATTGGTTAATTAAAATAAAGATATAATATATATGCTAAGTTTAGCATGTGCAGTTAAAACCACGATGTATTTGTTAGGTACACATGCATACGCATCAAATTACCTATACCTAAATGTGATATGAATACGTGTACCATTATATTCATAATACTTTGCTATTTCTGAAATTAACTCATGATAGAAAGAAATGTTACACAGTGCAACAGCCAATAACAGTTGACTTTTTAAACCTTTTAAAAGAAAGCTTCTCTGAGCTCATAGCTTGTTAGTTAGTTTCACATTATTTCAGTATAGATTGTGTGTTGGTAAAGTGACATTGTCCTTGGTTCTGTGGGTAGGTCTCGGTTATCTGGACATCGTACAGCAACAGTCAGCTTTCAGGAATTAAAGTTTTATTAATACTCACTTGACGTCCAAAAGCAATTAATGATAAAGCTTTAAAATCAAACTGTTTAATCAATAGTTTTAAGTCTTTGGTGAACCCATCTGTGTTCATTTTTTTAATTTAAATTTAATTTAAATTATAAAATTCATTCACAAAATCTACCCATGGTGTTTTAAAGAACTCTAGCAATCAGAGTCATTGTGAGCAAAGCCTGCCAAAGCATATCTTTAGCTCTGCCCACTTCCATGAAGCATCAAGTATGATGTAGAATTGGTGTCCATATATCACTTCTTTTTTTTTTTTTAAAGAATTTTTATTTTGCAATAAACTTAATGTTGTTTCTGTTGCTTTAACCAGCACCTTTTAATTAATAGTTTTATAGGCTATAAAAAATCTGTCATGTTCAGTTTGCTATGCAATTCTTTTCCTTATTAAAGCCATAAATTGCCCAGTCTTGTTCTTTTTGTCAATTTTCAAATACTTTTTTGCAAAAAATCTGAGTTTTAGATGGGTGCTTGTCATTTAACTTGTAGCTTTTAATCAAAGTAAAAAAAAAAATCTAATAGAAACCAAGAGGGATTAAAAAGTGGATGTGGCCTTTTCACACTGTATGCTATAGCAGGATATTTGTGACCATCTGGTAATGCAGTGGATTGCTAAAATCTTACATTTAAATCTTTAAGGTGATTCTTCTCAACATTTCCAATTGTCATTTACAAATACAACAAATGACTTGTTTTGTGCAAGTCTGACATGAGTGCTTCTAACTATTTAGTTGCTTTTTGTTTATGTCTTACTACTAGCTTTAGTGGTTATTTGGGTTGCTAATGTTTTCTGATTAACGAATGTAACACTGGACACTTGGTGCAATGCATGTTTGAGCCTTTAGTAACCGAGCGATTATAGGCTTGTAAGAAGGGACAAATCTGTTGCATGAACTTGTATTTGCGGTGGATGCTTGCAGACCTCTGGAATTTTTCCACGAAAGAATCTGGAGAGAAATGACAGCATGACTGTCTGAACCTATTAGTGGCCGGTCTAGATAGCATTTCTGTATTTTAAATGTTTAACCTTGTAAGTCCTGAGTAATTAAATGTATTTGTTTTATATAGTTCTAACCTTTTGAGAAATATATAGCCTAAAAATGGAATGTCATAATCTTTTTGGCTTGTATAGTATGATAAAATGTTGTATATTTCATGTTTGCTTCTGTGTATGAAATTTGAATTTTAAATGTCAAACTAGTTAATATGGAGTTGACGAAACTCCAATTTATTATGATCTGGGATATTCTCAGTGTTTCAAACATTGAAAACTTCTGACAGTTGGTTTTATCTATTGGGAATAGATGATTGTGAGAGAATGGAGCAAGGTCTGACTGCGGGTTTGCTAAAAAAATAACACATTAAAGGCTTATGGATAATATTTTACCAATCAGTTTCTTAACTCTAGCTCAAGTTTGTACAGGTTTTAATTGGATATTTCTTTTTGGTCTTTGAAACTCAAGATTCTAACGATTTCTTGGGTTCTTTGTGATGAATGTGGTTCTGAAATAATACCAGCTGCCTTTCAATAATTTCCTCCTTTTTTCACTCAAGGTTACATGAAGAAATCATGGACTTTTACAATTTCATGTCTCCTCGTCCTGAAGAGGCCACCATGAGACAGGAGGTGGTGGACAGGATAGAGTCTGTCATCAAGGAGTTGTGGCCAACTGCTGATGTAAGCAAATTTTCTGAGACCTGATGTACATGAATAATTGGGCTCTTAGCATTGTAAATTAGTCAAATGTGTCTTTCACTTTTATGTACTTAGGTCCAGATTTTTGGCAGCTTTAGCACTGGACTCTTTCTCCCAACCAGGTAAATGAACATGTGAATTTTTGTGTTTTGATCTTGCGTAACAGAGAGTTGTTAAACAGAACTACTAGTTGTTCTCAAATACAAATAAAGTTGCTCTTATGATTTTTGTACAGTCCTAACGTTTCATGGTAGAGTAATTAGCAGAAGGAGATCGGTCCATGTTCTTCTTCTCTATCACTATCATAGAATGCTAGCCTTTTTTTGAAGAAGCATTTTTTTTTTCACACTAGAACTTCTGAGGTGGTCTTTTTGACTGTTTTAAATTTAATAACTTTGTTAGCAAATTCATGGTAACCAATACATCTCTTTCTGTTGGCAAAAACATAACTTCAGATATATTTTTTTAAATGGCATATTTAGTTCTGCGAAAAAGCCTTCTCTCTGCATGTGAAAATGAAAGTGAGGTACAGACAATCATGGGTGGTCTAGTAGTAGGGTTGTCATGACACTGGACCACCACTCAGTACTGAAATGTTAAAAACCTCAATGTCCTGTGGACATTTGAGCGCTGTGGCAGCATGTTCTTAAACTGCGCTGATTTGCTGTTGTGTTCCCATGCGCAACAGAAATGACTGTGATTGGCTGTAAAGGTCATCGTTTCACCAAATTTACCACTGTTTACTGCGTGTAACCATAGATACAGAGACACTGGAGCATTTCAAAGTGACGTCGATCAGCTGGTTTGTCTATACGCTGACTTACAAGCGATCCGCTGATGAATCGCTGCTTCAAATGCTCCAGTGTCCCTGTATCTGTGGTTACACGCAGTAAACAGTGGCGAGTTCAGTGAAACGATGACCTTCATGGACAATCAGTTGTTTCTGTTGAGCATATGAACACGATGGCAAATCAGTGCTGTTTAGGAATATGCTCCACTGCGCTCAAATATTTGTGGGAAATGGACGTTTTTAAAATTTCAGTACCAATTGGTATTGTATCCCAGTATCGTGACAACCCTATCTAGTAGCCTAACTTAAATTTTTTAGGCTGTATTACCAAAAATATAAAATATTTAGGGTGATAACTTGATTAAACGTGACGACATGCATTGAAAACTTAATTTCAATATCTTATTAAAAGCTTTGAATGTAGATGTGATGTGACTATCACTTGTATGGGAATAATAAGATATGGTAATTCTAGTAGTTATAGATTTCTGGTAGTTTAAGTATTTAATCAATACTCAATCAGCATTTGAGCAAATGTGGGGAAAAAAGTTATAGTATCTTTTAAATAATTGGAGTTATTTGAATAGCATATTTTAATAAAGTCAGCCTGACCACGAGTAATTTGCTTAATGATTTGTTTTTTCACTTATTATTATTTTTTGTTTGAGTAAACATGATTGGAGTTTTGTTTAAGGGGTCCAGGTTTTGGTCATTTCACTGCTTGATTTTGCAAATATTTCGCAACTGAATATGTAAATCTCTAATGCCACTGTACCTTTATGCTTGCACAATGTTGTTTCAACAAATGACATAAATCGCAGTTGCAATGAATTTTTATGTTGAGCTATATAAAAGGCGTCTGGCTGATTCTTTACACTGTAGTGACATTGACCTGGTGGTGTTTGGGAAATGGGAGAAACCTCCCCTGCAGCAGTTGGAGCAGGCCCTCAGAAAACACAGTGTGGCAGAGCCCTATTCCATCAAAGTCCTCGACAAAGCTACGGTATGTTCTTTCTTTCTGCTGTTCATTTATCATATTAACACATTGTAACTTATTTATGTGGAGGTGTTTTTTTTTTTATTTCTCTCTCTCTCTCTCCTGAAATTTCGTTGGGTATATTTGTGATATTTATAGCACTTTTGGGATTTTCTCATCAACTAAATGTTTGAATTTTGCAGGTACCAATCATCAAACTGACAGATCAGGAGACTGAGGTGAAGGTGGACATCAGTTTCAATGTGGAGACGGGCATCAAAGCTGCTAGCTTCATCAAAGAATATGTGAAGGTAAAAAATATATATTGTGTCTGTGTGTGTGTGTGTGTGTTAAGGTTTTTAAAAAAAGTAAACTGATGGGTGCATCTGGATAATGTTTGTTGCTTTTTTTTTTTTTTTTTTTTTATTGGAAGCAGTGTTTAATCTTACCTTTTATTGGTTTTAGTTTAGGCAATAAATTTACTTTAGTGAAAAGACAGTTGTTTTCTCCCCCTCTGGTGGTTTTTTATGGAATAAAATCACTGTCATTAATATTTCGTGCGTAAATAAAATTCACACATCCGTAATTATAAAATCGTAAAGGAAAACGGAGCGTACTCGTAATTTTACGAGGCTACAATTTCAAAATCTGCGATTAGAACAGACACAGATACGACATTTTGTTTTTCTGTTTGTTTATGACTGATAATTTTACGATGGGTGTACTTTACAAACACGAATTACAGTTTCTCCACGGACACGAAGTCGTGATTACGAGTACGAATCAAACAGCGAGACTCCACTGTCAAAATTACGTCACCGCTTCCACAGGCATTAATAAACAAGCGAGAGTCATCGATCATAACGGCGCGCCTGCTGGACGTTCGAGCTTACACACACCGTCTCAGATAAGATTTCTGTTATTCCCTCTTTGAGAAATCTCCGTCATGAGCTGTAATAAAGGTTGAGACTCAATGAGGTCCTATTTCGCTGTGTTTCTTGGACATTTTACAGAATCAAAATTAAGAACGGGCCGAGGATATAGAGCTAACGTAATGTCAGTTAACGTTACAGGCAGCGAGCGCAGAGTCTCTCAGTGAATCACTTCACTATAACATGACATCTGTTGATTAAGTCACCTATTTTAACTGTTTAAATAACTCTCAAAACTCTCTAAGATCACCAGAGAACACAAATTAAATCAGACAGATTTATCCAGTATAGGTAGATAAAACAAAGAAAAGTTTTACTCTTATCAATTAATTAACTTTAAATAAACCAGAATAAGCAAAATATATTGTGGTAATTAAACAATCACCAATATAGAACAAACACACACGGAAAGAGAGAAACACACCGAATAGTATACGGCTAAATGGTAATATAAATGTTTATGGTAATAGTTTATTAAATTTAGTAATACAATAATGTAACTAATAGTTTAATCAAGTAATATAACAAACAGATAATAACAAATAACATAAACATTTATATCAATAGTTACTAATACCTTACTTTGTACAAATTTAAAGATAATATAAATATATATATATATATATATATATATATATATATATATATATATATATATATATATATATATATATATATATATATATATATATATATATATATATATATATATATATATATATATATATATATATATATATATATATATATATATATCTATATATATATATATATATATATATATATATATATATATATATATATATATATATATATATATATATATATATATATATATATATATATATATATCTCTGATCATATCATCTCCTTTCCATACATCAATGAGGAGCTTAATTATTCAGCTTTCAGATGACATACAGGTCTGTTTCAGATGATTGCCCCTCATGTCTGGTTTTGTGGTCCGGGGTCACACATTCAACATTTATTTATTTTGATTCATAGTCTCATAAATGTTTAACGTTACAAACTTCTGGTAAGCACAAACCTTCAAATATTTAAATTGACTTTTGCTGATATCTTCATTACATAATAGATCAATATTCGATCTGGCTTTAAAAAAGGTGACTTAAACAACAGATGTCCTGTTATAGTTAAACACCGTTCAGTGATTCACTGAGAGACTCTGCGCTCGCTGCCTGTAACGTTAACTGACATTACGTTAGCTCTCTATCCTCGGCCCGTTCTTAATTTTGATTCTGTAAAATGTCCAAGAAACACAGCGAAATAGGACCTCATTGAGTCTCAACCTTTATTACAGCTCATGACGGACATTTCTTAAAGAGGGAATAACAGAAATCTTATCTGAGACGGTGTGTGTAAGCTCGAACGTCCAGCAGGCGCGCCGTTATGATCGATGACTCTCGCTTGTTTATTAACGCCTGTGGAAGCGGTGACGTAATTTTGACAGTGGAGTCTCGCTGTTTGATTCGTACTCGTAATCAGGACTTCGTGTCCGTGGAGAAACTGTAATTCGTGTTTGTAAAGTACACCCATCGTAAAATTATCAGTCATAAACAAACAGAAAAACAAAATGTCGTATCTGTGTCTGTTCTAATCGCAGATTTTGAAATTGTAGCCTCGTAAAATTACGAGTACGCTCCGTTTTCCTTTACGATTTTATAATTACGGATGTGTGAATTTTATTTACGCACGAAATATTAATGACAGTGATTTTATTCCATAGTTTTTAAACCTATTTGAGTTTCTTATTTTCTGTTGAACAGAGAAGAAATACTTTGAAATTAGTAGTCATCATCTTTATTAGGAAAAAATATTTCGGAGGTTAATGCTACTAGCTTTTTTTGGATTCAACAAAGATCTTCATATAGTTGGTCCATCAGCTCGGCACTTTCATGTCTTATTTAATATTTTAGACCATTGAATTTTCACAAATGATTGCATAAGTGTTCTCTCGCTCTCTCGGTACGGGTCACCTTTATCATACTTGTGTTTCCACTGCTAAAAGCGTACCAATGGTACTCTTGGTGGGCGTGGTGGACGACAAAGTTTCAGTTGACGTCATTCTTGCTCGAGGAAATGTCAAAATAAAGCTGTACAGGTCGTTCACATATCGTATGAGAAGCACTTCTTACAAAAGGGATGCTTTATACACATAAATACTTGTGTATAAATGTTCATTACCAACCTTTCTCTGAACAGTATTTGATTATAACTGTAGATAAATGACAGTGCGAAATAGCTTAGTGTAACGTCTGCGGTTACATTAAATCAGGGGTGTCCAAACTCGATCCTGGAGGGCCGGTGTCCTGCAGATTTTCACTCCAACTTGCCTCGACACACCTGCACAGATGTTTCTAGAAAGCCTAGTAAGTGCTTGATTAGCTAGCCCAGGTGTGTCTGATTGGGGTTGGAACTAAACTTTGCAGGACACCGGCCCTCCAGGACCGAGCTTGGACATGCCTGCATTAAATAATGACGTATATGAACGCATACAGACCCTTACATATACTTTCAATATGTTACCAATTACAGAAAAACTACACTTCATACATTTTAGTCCTTATTTGGGTTTTAAAAAAAAACACGCAACATATAGCCCATAATCAGTGCAGACCTTTCATCTGCATCTGTAATCTTCGCTAGCACATCTAACCTCATTAGATAGTCATTCAGAGTTCATAATAGTCCAAAAGGTGATGATAATAGTTACACATGGCAGTTTGTTCATTTTAAGTTGCTAAAAAAAAAATTTTTCTTTGTTTTTTCGTGCTTCACTTTTGCGTTTGTCCGATTCTGAAAGGATCGGATGTCAGAAGCACTTCAATCACACGCATGTTATTATCATCAGCTCAAGAAGTTTGTTATATCAAATATAGACGTGCGGTGAGCACAAACGAGAAAGCAAAGGTAAGCGAGTGATGTATCTCTAAACCAATAGCGTTCAGCTGTGCATCTTGCTTCGCCTTTTGGTACCCTTTTGTTATGCTGGGTACCCTTTGCAAAGGTGAAAAAAATAGTGGTAGGGTACGGTTCGCTTTTAGGTACCTTTTGACAGTGGAAACGGCCATAAAAATCTAACCATACCGTATCACTCAGTGGAAACAAGCCAATAGTAAATAGTTCAAAAAAGGTGCCTCTCAACCCAAAAAACATGTTCGGTGTTGGGCTTCTTTGAAAACACTCTTGTCTTCAGCTGATGTTACAAAGACAAGCAAAATTGATGTTCTTGATTTTGAGGAAATAGGTTTTGAACGCCGCTTGTATTTACATGTTCTGGCTATCCTAGATTTGCTCAGTGTTTGCTAATTTGATGTCAGGCTTATGGTGTCAGTGTTTGACTAAAGGGAGGAGGAGGCTGAAGCATTACTTCACATCTGTCAGCAGGCTTTCACTGCAGATGTTTGAATAAGGAGATGACCTGCTGGCGTTCCGCTCTTCTGCCAAGCTCATTTCCATGTGCATACCTGCTGTAGTCCTCTGACAGCAGATCACCTTCATCTCTCATCTGTGCCGCCATCAGAGAACTCGTTTCTTTAGTTCAGTGTGGAATCTGAAGTACGGACGTTGTCAAAAACAAGCTATGATTTGTCTAAGTATCTTTTGTAATGTATAATTACAAAAAAATCGTAGTTTCTATCTGAGAAGGGATAGTTCACCCAAAAATGAAAATTCTGCCATCATTTACTTGACCTAGGACTGTGCAATATGATTTTATATATAGACAAAATAAAGTCTATTACATTATGCTTTTTATTTTTTAATTTTTAATGAATTTTTTTTTTATTTTCTTAATTTGTTTTATTTCTACATTTTTAATCAAACATTTCGACCGTCTTGAGACAGGTTAGTTTTACCTTACTAATAATGTTGGACACAGTCTTCAAAGTACACTGATTTACATTTTTGCATTTTCTTCTGCAATATGTTTTTATTTTGCACCTGTAATCATTCGTTTTTAAAAATCTTTTATATTGTCTTAACATTTATTTCTACGTTTTTAATCAAACGTTTTGACTATCGTGAGACGTTAGTCTTACCCTACTGATGTTGGATGCAATTTTCAAAGTACAGCGTTTAAATCTTTGCATTTTCTTTTGCGATTACTTTTTATTTTGGAAGTGTAATTATTTTATATGTCATGTTCTATTTTAACATTTATTTTATATTTCTACGTTTGATCAAAAAAATTTTACTATCGTGAGACAGGTTAGTTTTACTCTACTAATGTTAGACAACACACACTGCATGTTTGTGGAGAACTCTGTGCTTAACTCAGGGCTTGAAGTATTCCTGCACCGCGCTGGTCTCAGGCATGTGGCTGTGAGGGAAATAAATAATATTTTAGAGCCTGTGCATACGGTTTAATTAAGGATGCTCAAAATAATCGATTAACCGTTAACCGAATGGGTGCGTTTGTAACCGATTAATGGTATCAGTTAAACGATAAAAAAAAAAGCTATTTTATATATTTTTAAAGTTTAGCTGCATAAGGTACCTGTATTACTTTACAGATCTTGAATATCACAATATCGCACATGAACCGCGAGTGAAACGGAGGAAATAAGTCATAATCATAAGACATAACTTTTTTTAATGTAATGACATTCATTAAAAATGTTGACAGAGGTTATGTGACATAATAATAGCAGCGGAGCATTAATTAAATGCGGAGCGATCGATTTGAGGTAGCCTGATATTTTTATTTATCGGAAGAAAAAAAGATGATTGGACAAACAGCAGACCCTCAGCCTCCTCCACTGTACCAGCTCCATCTTCTACTCCAAATGTCTTAAAAAGAGTTTGCAGGACTTTCCTTTCAACCCAGAAAAAATAAGTGATAATGGCCTTGATTTCATTTCTAATCTTCAGTTTAGCAGTTCAGTTCTTTAGCACTTTGAGCACTTGTTATTTAAGCACTTGTTATTGTTTAGAAGAGAACACTTTATTTGACATGGTACTTTTTAATAAATGGTGCAAAGCATAATCATTGAAGAGAGTCCATCTCATTCTCATTGACAGTTTTTTTTTTTTTAAGCACTTTAAGGTCTTATTACTTTTTATTATTTTTATTATCATCAATATTTAAAGTCCTTCTGTGCCGTTTCTCTCCAACAACCCCCCTCCCCCCATCCCACACAAAAAAAAGATTTTTTTTTTAACTTAACCCTGTTAACTGACTCGTAGACACCCCTGAAGTTCTAAATAAAGAGAGAAATATGATCCTATATGACCGAGTACTGTTCTGAGAAATATAAATTAGAAATAGTCTATTACATGTCGTCAATGTGTATATAAACTATAATTTACTGAATTTACAGAAGTAAAACTTCATC
Source organism: Danio aesculapii (assembly GCF_903798145.1). Taxonomy (NCBI): domain Eukaryota; kingdom Metazoa; phylum Chordata; class Actinopteri; order Cypriniformes; family Danionidae; genus Danio; species Danio aesculapii. Next base: position 28,912,946 of record NC_079453.1, on the reverse strand, counting down.
ATGATGTATATCGTTATCAGGATATTAGATGACTTGAGATCGTGAAATGAGATTTGTCATTGTCCAACCCTACCCTTGACTTTATCTTTGACTTTATTTATTTGTACTGTTAAACAATTTTTGTGTACCTGAAACATTGACATCCATATTCCTGAAGTCCATGCTTACAGGTTTTCAGCATTCCCTTGTGTTCTGCAGAATAAGAAGTACTAGTCTGAAAAAAGTCAGCGGTGAATAAATGGCAGAAATAACATTTTTGGGTAAACTATCACTTTTAAAAAAAATTTAAAATGCATACCGTGTGGCTTGCAATGCTTTCTCCAATTCGAACGCAACTGAATGATGCTCAATACTGGAGTTATGTGTTCAAGACATTGAGAGACTTTTGACTACTTTTGCATTTATCCGATAACTTTCATATATTAAACACTCATGTGGTCGAATGGTTGAATAAAAAATAAAAAACATCCACCTGCTGATCGAACCAGTTATGGCTGTTTCCACTGTTAAAAGTTACCTAAAAGCAAACCCTACCATACCACTTTTTGTGCACCCTTTGTAATGGGTAGCTAGCACGACAAAACGGTACCAAAAGGCAGAGCTAGACATGCAGCCGAACGCTATTGATTTACAGAGAAGTGTCATTTGTGCATGCACAAGCAGAAGAATGAAAACAAAGAAACCGCCATTTTTAAATACACAGCCGAGACGTATTACATCGTAATACTATACTATCATAACGATCCATGGTTGACCCGAGCTCAAACAACTTGTCGTCTTGAAGAACAGCCACAAAGCCAAGAAGAACAAAATCTACCGTGTCCTGTTTTTGTTTTACGAGGCCATCTAAAAGTGCGAGCGGTTTCACTTTCTCCAGAGAGCTCACAATCACGTCTATTCTTGAAATAATTAACTTGAGCGGATGATAATAATGTGCGCGTGAATATTGAAGTGCTTCTGACATCCGATCCTTTCATAAACAGACAAACGTAAGGGGAAAGCATGAAAAAACGAAGGATCGAATGATTCTTTCAGCAACCTAAAACATGAACAAACAGCCATGTTTAACCATTATCACTTTTTGGACTATTATGAACTCGGAATGACAGAATTACTTTCTAACAGAGGCTACATGTGCTGGTGAAGATTAAAGATGCAGATGAGAGGTTTGCACTAACTGTGGACTATGTTGCGTGTCGTTTTTGAACTCAAATAAAACGTATGCTGTGTGTAAATCTTCTGTAATTGGTAGCATATCGGAGACTGTAAAGGTCTGTATGTTCAAATATGTTGCATTTTATTTATTTTATATAATATCAGACGTTACAGTAGGCTATTGATCACAGGTCATTGATCTGCAGTTATATTCAAATCCTGATCATAGAAAAGTTGATAATGAACATTTATACACAGGTATTTATATGTATAAAGCATCTGTTTTGTGAGAAGTGCATCTCATACGAAATGTGAACGACCTGTACAGCTTTTCACTTTGACATTTTCTCGAGCGCGAATGGCGTTGACTGAAACTTTCCCACCCTTGGTACCCTTTTGGCAGTGGAAACGCAAGCCTGATAAAGGTGACCGTACTGTACCACTCAGTGGAAACGGGCCATTATTGCTATGGGACATGTTGACACACCGGTTTGTTTTTCAGTTTCGTATGCCAGGATCTTTATGGTTATTTCAGTTTGTCAGCAAGATCCAAGAATTTATCACACAACTTTAATGACTTTGAAAAGCTTTTTTGTCAATTGAACTCCGAATTGTCACTTAAATAATGTCTAAAGTTAAACCTGCAAGACTGCTTGATCGATCGATTTAACTTAGAAACCAAGTTAGGTTTTTTTTGTTTTGCACTAGGAAGAAGTTTCTAAGAAAATTCCTTCTGACGTTGGTTTTGTGCAGATTATACTTGACCACTCTTCTCAAAGCATTAATTTTGCTTTGAGTGAAAAATGAAGAGCACAAAAATAAAACCCTGCCCTCTGTTCGGTATCGTGATGAACGGTGAAACTGACTATTGAAGGTAGTAAAAGGAGTTTCTGATATAAGATGAAATGTAAATGATTTATTTACAATAGAACTTTTGACCTTATTCTGCAATGCGTATGTGCGCTCGTTTGTAATTTGTTTTAGAACTTCCGATTCAGTTGCCTATTGGAGAAATTAATAGGAATAATACATGGCAGAAAACATTCAAACTACCTGCTCTACAAACAAGTGTGTTCATGTCTATACAAAATAGAATAATGTACTAAGCAAACATCAGTTTGTAACATCAAGCAGCATAACGAGCTGTTTTTAATGTCTAAAAAATGAATGGAATTGAATTAGACCGGAAGTCTCGAGAGAAAAAGAGTCCAATGGCTGCTTGTATGTAAATAATTTGGCCAATAGTACAAAATATAATGGTACAATTGAATTTGAAATGCTCCATTTATTCAGATAAATTTAAAATGTACGCAAAATTTTTACAATTTTCATTTTTGATGTGGAAAAGCTACTTGACTTGAACTCATTTCAAGTGTATCATTAGTGATCTAGCTTTCCATCTTGAGAACGGAGAATCTTCTCAGTGGAAATGAAACTCAACAGTGACTGGAATTTACATGGGGGAGGAATGTAAGATTTGTTGGCTTGTCCCCAGTTATCATAACACTTTACCTCATGTAAATATTTCTGCTGCTTCTGCACAGCTGGATGTTCTCTCCAGTGAAAGACAGCTGCATATGCAATTCCCATGTTTTAGGCTTTTAAAGGAACGTTATGCACAGGACATTCCTGATCTTCCTGACGTCAGTTGTAATGATAGTGTTTTCATAAAATACCCTTTCATTTAAAAAACAAAAAAACATAACGGTGACTGAAATCCAACCGAAAGTGGTCAAACCGGAGTTGCATTAGAGATGCCAGTTAATGCTTGCTGTAAACTGGGTCTTTTTGATGTACTAAAGCCTAAAATATCATCTTTTTCTCTCTCTCTCTTTCTCATACACACAGAAGTATACCGTGCTGCCTTATTTAATCTTCGTGCTGAAACAGTTCCTGCTGCAGCGTGACCTTAACGAAGTCTTTACAGGAGGAATCAGCTCCTATAGTCTCATCCTGATGGTCATCAGCTTCTTACAGGTAAAACATTAGCTGCTAATTCAGATCTTACCTTCGAGTTTCTATTATCTTTATGGAGTAAATATTAAAAAAAATTATTTTATTTTTTTATATAAAAATAAAGATGTACCAATTTTCACCAGATAACTTTAACAACTAAGTACAGGTATATTACAAAGTATACGTTTAGAGACCTGCCAAAAAGTTTTTAGAAATACTACTAAAAAGGTGCATTCGACTTCATGCATCGCTGCGCAGATCGATTGAAATCTGTCTTAAAGCCGTGCATGCTGGTTAGAAATGTTGTCCGGATTGATGCTGCGCTCACGCCATGTGACTGTCACATGTGGCATCAAAGTACTGCCATAGTGCTCCGAGATCAGACGACTGATTCAGCTGGCGCGGCTGCTGGAGCTGCGACGACTACACCAACATTACACGATTGGCTGAGTTCACAGCATGACAACAACCATGTGTGTTTCGGGTTTATTATTGGACAAATTGTATCTCACAAGCTTCAAAACCAAACAATTAACTTTTCAAACCCTCTCTATCTTGTACACATCATGCTTATTAAAAGACTACAAAAAATTTTCTTTTGTTAAATAATTTGCTCATAATGACGAGATTGTTTGCACATGTTTATTCGGCCTTTTTATACAGACATGCATTATGCATTCAGCTCCATGAACGATTTAAATGATATATTTTAGTAAATAACCTAAATATTATCTCAAATAAGTCTTACAGACTTGTAATACAATAATTGTCATCATTGATCCTGCCATCCTAAAGGTTTTTTTAAAAAATAAATTTAAGTTAAAAAATATTATAAAATATTGTATTTCCTGTCAAGCCGTTTATGCAGAAATTTTAAAAGTGACATTGATATACCTGCTCTTTCTGGGAAATTTCTACTTCGTGTAGCTCATTTATTTTGGTCCTTTTGTTCAATCTTTTTGGATTAAAGTGCCATTCAAACGACAACGACAGAGCAAACATGGAGAAGGAAAGTGGTCAGTTGCCACAATTTGCTCCCACCAGACCAGAAATCTCTCGCATCCACAAATTCCTCTGAATGGTGGAGGACACCATATATAAAACCATAGGTTCAAGCTGCGACAACGGCCCTTTCCCTCCGCATCATTTTAAAGTTGGGCGAACTTCACATATTTCGCAGAGCTAAAAGCAAGACAAATTTTTCCATTGTGGCGCAGATGCTAGAACCCACCTGTGCGACTTTGTAAATTGTATGGCAAGTGTAAACGCATGAATTAGATCATTAGGGTCACAATTAAAAGAACGTGTAAACGGACAGGCAAAAAAAGTCAGATATAGGCAACAAATCGGAATTGGGCATCAAGACCTGAGTGAAAGTTGGGTCTTAGTAGAAATGGTATAATACAAAGTTTGATTTCAGAGAAATGTCCATACAAGCATGCGAATCTCTACTTGCTTGCTGATTTCCTCTGTTTATGCACAAAACTTGCACACACACAAATAAACGCTACTGAAGTGCGATTTAGTGCATTTATTTAATGAGTGTCTCATTTATAAGATTTCATAGGAATATTTATAAATGTCCCCAATAGACCTACAGAATGGCATTGATGCATCCTGAAGTGAAAGTGACTCCAGCAAGATGAAGTCATTGTATGCAGAACCATAGACCTTTACCTATAAATAAAGTATAATTATGAAAACTGTGGTAATCATAACTGAAAGCTACGTTGTGTTTGCTGGCATCACGCATCGCGCAGTCCTGTCCATCAGTCAGTCAGCATGTAACCTTAAAGGGTTAAACAAATAATGCACAGCACTACTACGATTACAGAAAAGTTAGGTCTGTTAAAATTCACATACATTTTAATAGGTTTTGGTGCAAATATTTATTTATTTTTATAACCCGCTAAAAATAAAACCGCAAAAACTGAAAGTTTGAATGAGAAGCTATAATACAGCCGTGGCGGGAATTAATTTTGGTGCGGTGCCCCTTCATGGAAGAATGAATGTAGTGGAAACCATGATAACATGTACTAAAGAGACTTTAATTTGTTACTGTAAAACTGCAGTGCCTTTATTTGGCTAATTTAATTATCGAAAAGTTAACCCATCAAACTTTTGAAAGGTAGCCATCAATTAAATAATGAAACTCGTTTTTATTAATTGGATCAAGCAAAACATTTAAGACGTAGGAAAGAACCGGATTGTTTTAAAAATAACTTGTTCTCATCTCAATTAAAGATTTGTCATTACATGTCAGGCATATTTTACTACCCTTGTTTGGCTGCATCAGCTGTCTTGCCTGCTTTTTTTTTATTATAATTTGTTTTTTACTTACACCCACAGTTACACCCAAGAATTGATACTAGGAATCCTAACATGAACCTTGGTATTCTGCTCATCGAGTTCTTTGAGCTGTACGGAAGACACTTCAATTACCTGAAGACGGGCATCAGAATAAAGAATGGCGGCGCTTATATGGCTAAAGAAGACATCATGAAGGCCATGAGCAATGGCTACAGGCCCTCCATGCTGTGTATTGAGGACCCTCTTCTTCCAGGTACTTTGTAGGAAGGAGAAAACCAGATAAACCTTTCAGATGTGATCGCTTCTAAATCCAAATGGGAACCTAAAATGCCTATTATTATTATTATTATTATTATTATTATTATTGTTGTTATTATTGTTATTACACACAGATTTGTGATAGTGTATGGTGTTAGCATTATTCTAAGTATACGAATATCTGGCTAATGGTCTATTGGCACATGCGAGGACTTAAGTTGTTGCGAAAACAACTTTGTTTTTTGTTTTTTTTAGAAATGGGTTATATAATCTGATAGTTTTTCTACTCTCAAACAGTCTTGAATGGTTAAACATCGACAAAAAGTGTTTAATTGTATTTGTAACAACAGGGGGTGAGTAATCGCATGAAGGAACAGTGGTGAAGAAGTTTGTGCTTGGAGTTGCTAAATAAATTAAATTATCTACAAACTTAGTATTAATTTGGGATTTTTTTTTATTCATTTTGTACATTGAAGCATGTTGTTTTTCAAAACTGATCCAAGAGTTGTTGTCATAGCAAAAGTTCTGGTAGCTCAAACCTGCTAGGGAGCAGGCTCATTTCATATAAACCGGATTAGATCGGGTCAGTTCAAGCAAAGGTAATACTAAAAGTATGTACCAAATGCTGATATAACAGTAGCTATATACACTTGGGAAAATAGTAAATATATATATTATAACTTTATATATATATATATATATATATATATATATATATATATATATATATATATATATATATATATATATATATATATATATATATATATATATATATATATATATATAAATTGATTTCATTCATTCATAAATAAATATATTAATAAATAAAACTTATGCAATCTGCCACCTGGTGGTTCAAAGAGAAAATTTATTGGTATGAACTTTTTAGATACAAACGCATACAATCGCATTAGTGGCCTACTTGTGTATGATAATAGACATGCACAGCATTATATATATATAAAGGAATAATACATTTTTGCAGTCATGAACATGTCTTTACAGTTAATATGACGGTGATTAGATGCCTCACAAAAGTTGCAGACGCCTTTACCAATATCAAAATGCTTTTGTAAACATCTAGTTATTCTTCACATCGATTAAGAAACCGGCTACAATAATACTACTATGGCTACTAAAAAAAATCCGCTCTAACTGTAAGACTAAATAAATTTCTAAATACTCTTGAAAGCATGCAGCCCACAACAAAAATGGAAAGTTATTGCGTATCATATTTAACAAACGGTTTACAATGAATTTTATGTAATTTAGCTCGCATGGATAATTTAATATTAATCAAATTATGTCATTATGCTTCTGTGCCGTCAACCAATCGTTGCATTGCTAATCATGATTTCGAGGATCAATAGATCTGTCCTTCACAACCCGCAGCGATCTCAGATCAATTCATCCAGACATTTTAATCTGATTCACAAACTTGTTTGAAGAACTAAATTAGCCAGAGATCAGTTATCAAGATTAAAAGATCCAGAATCTGTCAAATCATCTTAGATTATTTAAGCGAGCTACGAAGAACGGACCCTAGCTTTTAAAGAGAGGCATTGTAGATGTGATGCTTTAAAAAAATAATTGCTTAAGAACATGAGATGTTTGACCTTACTGTTATTTACTTTTTGGTATCACAGTTTCCTCTTCTGTTTTCTTTTCTTTTTTGTTCCCAATAAATAGTATCATTTATTTATTGATTGTTTTTCATTTTGTTCAGGTAATGATGTGGGCAGAAGCTCTTATGGTGCCATGCAGGTGAAGGAGGCGTTTGACTATGCGTACATAATACTGAGTCACGCCGTTTCACCTCTCGCACGTTCTTACCCCAACAAAGACAGTGACAGGTACAACGCTTTTGTGCTTGCAGGTATATTTAACTCGGATTCTCTAAAATTACTTCAGTTTTTTTCTAAATGCATGTCATTTCTTTTGTCTACTCAGCACTTTGGGCCGCATAATTAAGGTCACCCAGGAGGTCATTGACTACAGGGAGTGGATCATAAAGAAGTGGGGTGGCAGACACAACTCGCGTATTGAGAGGAACCCAGGTACGTCTTCAGAAAAAGCAATGCCTCAATGCTTTACAGTGAACCCTAATGTTGACTGAGCCTATGAACACTTGGTAATCACTGTATGTCACATAAGACATGAAAACTAGACCAGAACATCACAAGTTTCTAATAATATCAGTTTGTTTCCTATTGGCAGTGAGATTTTATTTAATTTTTTTAATATTATTTTGTCACCTAAAGGTTATTCATAAGAAAATATGGGGTCACTATTTTAAGTAACAACACGCACCATTTACTACTGGCTTGTTACCTGCCTATTATTAAGATATTAACTTTTTATAAGCACTTATTTAATATTATCTAATTTTACAATTCTAATTCTACCCAATACTTTAACCCAACCGCTACCTTAATAGCTATTAATAAGCAAATAATTAACAGTTTGAGCTAAAAGTCTTAGTTAATGGTTTGTTAATAGCATGAATTCTACATTTAAAATAAAATATGACCAAAGTATGTTATCTTTTGTAATGGTAATCCTAATCAATTGTTTCTTGAGTCACTGGCTATTAGCAAATGTAGAAGAATGTTACTTTTTAGGCTCTGGTTGTGTTTCCTATCATAAATGATAATTGTTGCGTAGTTTAGATTATTCATCAAGTTAATGTTTCATATGACTGCTGATAGTGTTATGGCTGATGACTTTGCCTTTTGCATGCAGGTTCTTCTCATAAGGAGCCTGTGGATCAGGTGGAGACGGGCTCACTGCTGGGTGTAGGTGTGGAGGAGCAGCAGCAGAGGGATTCTGTTTCTCCTCACAGCGCAGACTCTCCGATGTCTCTGTCCAGTCCTCAACAGCACTCCTCTGCTTCATCTGCATCCTCACTGTCAGGCAGTGATATCGTGAGCATAGATCTTTTGTTTTTGTTCATTTAAATGTATGAGGCTTAAGGATCATATTTGAACTTTGAACTTTTTTTCTAAATTGGCAACATTTGCTTAACTTAAAATGTGCCGCATATTTTAGCACAGTTGTAAAGACCACATCCAATTTGTTTTTCAGTTTATTCTTTTGCATAAACTTTTTTTTTTTTTTTTTTTTTTAGATTTAACTAGTAATATAATTTCTATGATAGACTCTTACTTGACTGAATCAACTTGGATTAAGTTGATTCAGGGTGTCTGCAAGGTCTTACAAAGTCTTAGGCCCAATTCTACCCCTTAGCCCTTCCCCTTACCTGTCCCAATTCTCTTTAGCTTGAATGCTTAGGCCTAAGGGGAAGGGGTAGATAGCACCTCAAATGGAGATTTTTCAGGACCACACTCGAAACCAAGGGGTAAGAAAATTTCCCAGAATACAAAAGCCACAACGGCAGGATAGCTGCACCTTGAAGTAAGGAGATCCACAAATTAGTATTTTATTTCTTATTTTTGTCATTATTATGAATTTTTACAACAAACAAGCATGTGTTTTAATACATTCATAACCGCGTTTATGTTTTACCATCATGCTTTAACAAAAAAAATGCTAAAATAAAAACAGCTAAATTTTGCTATCTTTAATCCACAATAAAAACTCTTGTATAGCAGGCCCACAACATTCTGACACTCAATGACACTCAAATACCCTGTCAGAAAAGTCTAGTGGGTGAGAATGGGCTTTTTACAGTGTCTGCTATAATGTTAGTGTTATTTTTGGTGTGTTTACATAGATTAATATGGCTACTGTGTAAATGCGCAGGATAGTTACGATCTTATTGCCACATTATATCATTATGAAAATGTAATGTATGCCTTCAGTGATTTTATTTTTTGATGATAAATACCAAAAAAAAACGCAACTGGAATTACTACAGCAGTCGCGATGTGAAGCATGAGATTGCAATGACGTGTGCAGATGTTGCTGTGCTGTCCCATTTCTTAGGGGTAAATTTTGGAGCCCTTCCCCTTCACACTGTTTTAAGGGCCAAGTGGAAAGGGTAGGGGTACAAAAATAGAATTGGGATTGAGCCTTAATGTCTTGAGTTTTAAATATAAAATTTTAGGTCTTAATTTTGATAAAATATTGTATTGTAGGTTTAATTTTAAAAGGGTTTTTAATTTTCTTATTTCCATGTAAAAGTGTCCAATCAGGGCAACACCTGGTCACTAACAATCCATCTCAATAACACATTTAATTTATAACTCTATTTACCGACACGGTTTAATTATCTTCCTTACAATAACATTTGTTAACATTTCCCTCATCTATGGAATGTAGACCATATATGGTGAGGACACTGACCTGGACAGACTGTTGTGCATACATTTCAGGCCATGTCCAAACGGGTATTTTTATAATACTGTTTTCTCCGCTTTAATTAAGGTCCCATGAAATTAAAATAATGTTTTTTAGATGTTAGCATCAGTATTATATCTATAAGCTGGAGTGCCCCAAAACAGTGGCAAAATTTGCATTTAGAAGATCTAAAACTGATAAAAACATATAAAGCTTGTTTCACTTTCGCCCCAAATGCTTTAACAGTTTTATTCAAATCACCTCGCACTAGTTTCTCATCACATCATAACCAATCAAATGCTCTCTAGTATCTGACGTGCCCCACCCCCTTCAATGTGCTTCTCATTTGCTTTTCATTTGATGCACTTGAGCTCAACCACTGACTGGCAAAGCTGTAATGAAACGACTCTATTGGCTGTTTTGTTTTTTTAAAGGGGAGGAGCTACACTGTCCAACCCTCTCATTGTTTCATTTACGTCAAACATCCAATAAAAAAAGTACATTTCAAAGCACTTCACGGGACTTTTAAAAATATATATATATATGTCCACATAAAAATACACCATAATGTATTTAATGAGCACACCGGACCAACAGGTGGCAATGACACTTTTATAATGAGTTTGCATCAAACAGGGAATATATTTTACAAATAAATTGCATTCAAGCCAATGCAAGCATGAGTACAGAGATGGATTACCGTCCCGCGGTTAAACAATGTAGAATACACAACACATTTGCTGTGAATGTGCAATATTTGTTGCATTCAAGTCTTCCGTGTTTGGAGTGAATCCAGCTGTGTTGGCCAATCAGAAAGCATAAAACTGCACACATACTGATGTCCTCTGGCTAAAACTCTGGTTTTATCGTCCACACGACCATACTGTACCTGAAGTTTTGGAAAATTTTCACCCTGCGGTTTCAGTCAACTGACAATGTGTCTTTGTATGGACAAACAATGGAACCGCATAGAAAAAAAAATGTGTGGTTTTAAAAACACCCATGTTTGTGTGGGCAGGGCAGTTTATTGTAAGGTGTTTTTTTATTTTTTATAGAGGGTGTGTTAAAATATGTGGCTAAAATAACTAACTAGATTTTTTTTTATTTTATTTATTTTTTTATTTTTTTTATCCGTCAAGTAAAAAACATTTCTGTTGGACTAACTGGGCCTTTAGAAAAAATCCTTGGCTTTAGCTCTGTGTAACTTTATTAAATTCTGTATATTAAGTTATGTAAACATAAGTCTGTACAAGAAATTTCATTAATAGTCTGTTAATAAGGCATTAATAAGGTCTTATTTGACTGAAACCTGCAGAAACCCGATTTCTTAGATTGATTTTTTTTTTTTGAAGCAACGTGATTTTACTGTATCAAATATCATACATGTAAACCACGAGAAGCTGATGAATCAAATAAGATAATAAATAGTCTATAAGGGTCATTTGCTTTAGATATGTCTCACATATCTGACTTCTGCTTCTTCAGGACTCTGACTCCACACCGTATGTCGCTCCACCTGTAGCCCCCTTCCCTCTCCAGATTCTTGCTCCGGGGCCCTTGCCACCAGCGCTTCAGATGGGCAAAGCCAGCATCGCGGCAGCACTCGGCATGCCTCCAGTCACCCAGGTGAGAGAGGACTGTTGGCTTAAATCTCATTTTGATGATTTAATAATTTTTTTACAAATCTCTAACTTCCCTTTCTAACTAAATTCTAACTTCCCATCTCTCTGTGTTTTGTCCAGGCGAGAGTGTCAATCCCAGGCAATCTTTCTCTCCACGCTCTACCTGGCAGACAGGTGTGTATGGCAGATGGACCTCCCCCATACCTCCACATGCCCCCCCCTGCAGTCCCCCCAGCTCCCCCCAGCCCTCTACCCAGTCCCCACCACCATCCCAAGGTAGGCTGTCCTGTGTCTGCTCTCCTCTACATGCTGTGAGTGTCATGTTAGTGAACCCAACCTCCCCTGCTTCAAGACTTCATAGTAAAGACTTTTGATGACTTGATATTTGATGTGACGGCTGGATTTTGGCGACATCGGTGGCCATTAAGTGAACTGCTGCTGGCACAATATTTATACTGGCACATAATAATAATAATAATAATAATAATTTCTCTTTTTAATAGCGTACTCTACCTCTGTATCAACAATATATCTTCATCAACTATATTGGGGAGAGAATTTAATTTAAAACTGATATAAATATAAATAAATAAATAATGTAGGGTGCAAAAATATCACAGTACTAAATAGCCCAGTTAAATAGTTACAGTTCTTATAAAATCCATGTTAACTTTGACGCATAAAAATATGTATAATTTTACCAGATGACTTAAATAGCTCTATTTAAAAAGTCATTACTCTGATTGGGATGCTTTTGTATGGGAGTGAAATATAATTATATTTTATGTAATTTATCATATACATATAATAAACAAACTGCAGTCAATAATAAACCCAATGGAGCAAATATTAAAGTGAAATAAACGATGCTTTATGGGTTTCTGAGGAGCGTCTAGGAGTATTCAGGTACGGAAATTGAGTAATCAAATGCAAGAGCATTGCATAGTTTTTATCATATAAATAATTCAATAATGTATCTTTATTAAACTTATTTATGTTCTCTTAAAATGCTTCAAACCCTTTAAAAAGCTCACATAGGCCTTGTACACATGAACATTTTTAACTTTCACTCTTTAATGGTTAAATTCTGCGATCAGTCCTCAAAACATTTGTTTTGACCTGTGGATTCTGGTTAAACTAACCCATCTCAACAGATTGCACATCTTGCGATGTGACTTACGGACACAGACATTACGATATCTATGCTCAAACAATCTATTGTGCAGCCCTAAACTGGGCTTTGTGCTTTAGGAAGGCTGAAAAGCGACGTAGATTCATTCGCTGCCATGTCTAAGTTCACTAGATTTTTTTTCCGCGGTGCACCCAGCTCTGGGTTCATAAACTCCTCCAAAAACTATACCTGGATGATGGAGGCTTTCTACTGAGCTTAGCCCAGTTTAATGAGCGGTTGTTCCATGTCAACAGGGGGATTTCCCCCAGAGACGCCAACAACAGGTGTTGCATCATAATCATGCCCAGACTAGACCAAGCTTCTGATTGGTTAAGGCAGTGCCAATGTCTGCAAAAGTTCAGATTTTTCAACTCGAGTGATTCGTGCATCAAATGTGCCTATTCTATTCGCGTCTTTGGATTGATTCAACATGTAAATCGCTGACGCTTGATGCTTCATCCACGTCTTGTGTGAACGCACCATTAGGCTCACCAATACTATTTGAGAAATCTGACAACCTGCAAAATATGACTAAAATTAATATCTTCAGTGTAGTTTATGCAAAAACCAATCACTGTCTAACGTTAATTTAATAATCCATAAAATTCTCAATAGTTAGTCCGTTTTAATTTATCAAATGGTTTAATGAGTGATTTAATTTGTTAAACAAGTTTCCAGGATGCATTTATTAAAAATAAATGAAAATCTTTCACAACATTAATGTCCTTACCATCACGATATTCACCATTTAAATATATCCTGTTTAATTAATTAATTTATTTTTTTAAATCCTTTACAATAAGGTTTTATTAGTAAACTTAATGCCTTATTCAGTTATTTTGGACTAAAATGAGCATTCAGTATTTACCTTTTCATATGAATCCTAATGTAATTTAATTCATGTGAGGTCCGCACTGGCCCATTAAATTATATTGCCAGGTAACATTTGATTAATACATTGTTAAAAATTAAAACTGTCAGATTATTGAATGCTCTAGAAGCATCACTCTTAGCTTGTTTACGATGTAAACATTCTTGTAAAAGCTTACAAAAAACAGTCCACTGTCTTCTAAATGGTTGTGCGTTTAGATAAACATTTTACATTTTAGAGATGCAGTAGGTGATCTTCAAAATGCTAACCGCTTAGCATAATATCTTTGAAACACAGTCCCACCTTTGCCATCCAAAGGTAAAGGTGACAGTAGAAAACCCACTAGTTCATGTCATTCGCCAGTTATAAAAAGCTTTACTGTACTTTATAATACTTCAATTACTAATGAAAAACTGTTTTATCTAACACGCAGTTGTTTAGCAAGCAAAAATTGTCATAATGTGCAATATTTCATGCATGCAAGGATCGCTGGTCTCCCTCTCACACGCTTTGTCCTACAGTGACTACTGTATGCTTAGTGTTTTGCCGGCGAGGTGCAGGAATTACACTTATTACTAAGCCATACTTGCATGCTATTTCAGACAGAATATTTAAAGTAGCGTGGTAAACAATATAGGGAGCGCATCACAGGTTGTTATTGTTAAAAAAATGAACCGATGTGATGACTAAAACCAACTTTTGCACAGTAAAGCAGGCTAGGCGAAATTGTGAAGTGCGATTTACTTATGTTTTGTTGTTAAACTAAACAAAAATCTACGTTATCGATGCTGTAAAAGGTCCCTTATGAAATTAAAGTCGCATCAATCTTTCGCCAGAAGATTTCAGTAGCTGAATAACACTTCTGTGTATATAACCCATTTGTAAAACAACATAATTTACGTAAGCTTTGCGTGACTAAAATAGTTTTAAAAACACATTATTACCTGTCTAAAAGAAATCCTTCAGTCATGGTGTCATCCTTCCTCCAGCGTGCAAAAGTAACTCCAATAGTATCCAGGATTTTAAAGTTTTTTACCGCTGTCACTCTTTCTCTCGTGTCCATGTGAATGAGGCGAGTGTGCACACTCAAACGGCAGATATGCATGAACGGCTGTGCAGAAGTACAAATCTACGTTTGTTGACTCCCTTTGAGCTACTTATCAGAATTCTGGAAATTATCAGCTGACAATTTTAATTTGATATAAAAATACATATAAATACATCTAGATCGTTACTATAGGAGCGTGAAGAGACTTTAAACCAGCACAACAAAAAAACGTTTCTGAAGACAATCACCTACTGCATCTTTAAAATCTAAAATGGTAATGCCTGTTTCTCAAGATCCTAGCATCATCCTAAGCTATCCTGTTTTGTCTTCTCTTCTTCAGGCAGGTCCCAAGTTCCCTCTAAAGGGCTTCCACAATCCCGCCGTAGTGCACAGTCCCGTCCTTTCCAACCGAGGCCACTTCCAGTACAACCGCAACACGTGGCGCCGCAGGAAGAGGGACAGTTTGCCGGCAAGCGTCAGCAGATAAAGACACTTTCCCCTTCACTCGCTTCCTTTCCCACCCATCTGGTCCCATCCTAACCCGATGAGAACTCATTGAGCCCTCCTACTGATGCTGAGAGCGCAGACAGACCAGCGTTTGAACCCAGCTCCTCCTTCAGTAGTTGTGGTGATTGGTGGTGCTAAGTAGTTCAGTCTGCCACTGAATCTGTGCATGTTAATGTTGACTTTCTTTTTGACCTGTGCAATCTTCCCGAGGAAGCTTCGAGAGCAGGAACTGTTTTTCGGGCGTCTACTCCACAACTTTCAGGTTGGCAGGTGAAACGTTCCTTTTTTTTTTTTCTTCTTTTTTTGTGTATGTATGTGTGTGTGTGTGTGTTGTCTTCAGATTTTCAGTCAAAACGGGACACCCTTCACATGCTGGACAAACTTGATTCAGTGGATTACAAGTGTTTGTTTGTGGTGTTGGGTGAGGATGTGTGTTTATGTATGTATGTGTGTGTGTGTGAGACGCTGGCTTCAAATCCTGCACTCGAGATGCTTCCAGAGACTTCCACCGTATTGACTGTACACATCACGCAAACTTTACTTAGTTTTTTTTGTGCAATAACTCTTAATTTTCTTTTGTTCTCTCTGGAAACGTATTTAAATTTGATTTATGTCTGACTTTCTTTTTTTTTTTTTGTTTGTTTGTTTGTTTTTGTACAAATGTTTTTATTTTTGTAACGTTTTTAATTTTGCTCATCGTTTACAGATCCTGTCAGACAGGCTCCTTAAGGGAAAAAGTCTGTTTTAAAACTGTTTTGTGAGAGTTTATATTCCCTCTTCCCCCTTTTTCGCAGCATAAATTGCACCTGGATGAAGCGCGAGTTAAAAGCAGCCAGTGTAGATCTTGCAAAAAAAAAGAACTGACAAAACGACACTCTGCCTACAGGTGTCGCCATTTCCCACTTTGTGTTCCCACATCAGGAACTGTTGCTTTTATTCGTCTCGTTCGGTCGTCTGTCTTTAAGGTTGTTGTTGTGGCGTTGGACTCGTAACATCAGAAAAGTCTGAATGCGCATTCGTTTATATGTGTGTGTCCATTTTAAATCGCTGTAGGTAAGTGTGAGACACAATTTTAGGGAAGCTCTAATGAACGTGCGAGCGGACTCCAGATCAGTGCAGCTTTATGCAAGGTGCCCAAATCGGACCTTTCGACTTCTGAACAGGCACCCGAATCAGACATGGCAGAGAAAGGGAATTTATTTTGATTCCTTTCTGGAATCTTGACGTGCATTTATTGCCAGGTACTTGCGCTAATATATGCCTTTTTGGTAATGACCTGTACTGTATGTATTGTATATTTTGTTTTCGTATATGGCACACTAAAACTGTATTGCTGTTGCTCAGAACGTCACAGGCATACAGGTTATATTGTTACTATGCAAGTGAAGTTGAGGATCTCTCTTCCTGCGTCCCTCATGACAGTCGTTTTGCTTGTAAAATCTTGTCAAGACCATCCAGATCTGAGAGCGACGCGTCGAGGTACATGTGAACAGTTCCTGTTTGCAAGTTCAGTTTTAATGGAGGGATAAGCAACCGGACGTCTTGTCTGGAGTTAATATTCCCTCTTTGAGATCAACCGGACTACATTTACTGCTGTTCCAACACTACAACCATGACATGCGTTCCGTATTGGAGGACTTTGATGGCCACAAACTTGCGTGACGTGCTTTACAAAGTCTAAGACTATATACGGATTGTCCTTGTAACTCTTGACTCGCCTGCCTATCAATGCAATAGGGCAAATGTAACTCTAATTGCAGTTTCTGCTTTTAGATAGAACCAGCATCTTTTGCGAATGGGTCAGACGTTGAGGCAACTCTTCCCCCTCCCCTCCTTCGATTTGTCTGAATGGAAATGGCTCTGCTTTTCATCGGAGGTGTGTGTGTGTGGAAAGGTGTTTCACTCTGTGATGGTTTGACCTTTGTGGTGATGTACTGCTAGATACAGCGTGAGACTCCTCATTGAATATCAGTGATGGATTTTAAATGTAAACCCCCCTTTTTTTGCTGACGTCTGTTATGTCGCAGTGGCCAAAAGCACTCTGAACTTGTCAATTATTATACTGAAAGACTTCATTGTGGCCACCCAGCATCCAAGAGGTCAGACGGAGGAATTGTTTTTGTTTTCCTTCAATATTTTTATGTATTTTTTTTTCTATTTTATTTTTTAAATAAACATCTTAAAACCATGCATACAGTTTTTTGGGGTTTGTATGAATTGGTTTGTTGTTGTTGTTGTTGTTGTTGTTGTTGTTGTTGTTGTTATTATTATTATTAATAATAATTCAATTCATGTTTATTTCTACAGCGCTTTTACAATGTAGATTGTCAAAGCAGCATAGCAGAAGTTTGAGTTAATTTAATTGAGTTAAAGTTCAATTCAGTTCAGTGTGGTTTAATTTTCACTGGTGAAAGTCCAAGCACTGAAGAGCAAATCCATCTGAGCAGCTCCACAAGTCCCAAACTAAGCAAGCCAGTGGCGTGGAACAAAACTTCACCAATTGAAGAAAGTGAAGAAAAAAATCTCAAGAGAAACCAGGCTCGTTTGGGTACGGTCATTTCTCCTCTGGCCAAACTTCTCGTGCAGAGCTGCAGTCTAGGCGCCTGAGGCTGGAGAACACTGGACGTCCATCATGGAGAAACTTCAAGTGTGAGTAGGTTACCGGTGGGTGTTCAGGCTGGTCCACAGGATAAATGCGGGGACTCATCTGCCACTGGGTCAGGAATCAGTCTCATGCTCTCCACTCTTCCATGACCGCCACTGCATCTGCTCGGGATACGGCCTGGTCCAGGGTTATGGAGACACCTCTAGAAGTCCTCAATGGTTGGCATCATCTCTTCACAGGACTTTGATCACTTCTTATTAATTATTATTATTATTATTTCTACTACTATTTTAGAATTTAAGCTAGGCACTCCCTAGATCTGAGACGCCCAAACCAGGGCCCGCGGGCTAAAGTTGGCCGTTTGTATCCTTTGATTTGGCCTGCAGGTAGGGAAAAAGATTGGGAAGGCTTAGGGAATACCGTTTAACAGAGATTCTCATTTCTATTTTAATGTTAACTTTTGTCTGTTTGTTTTATTGTTGAGCTACAAAAATGAAATTAAATGTTTCAAATGAAACTGATTTCTTTAAAAATGTAAATTGTAAATTAAGTGAAACCAAGCGGAAGACATCAGCGTGCAAATCAAGGCAATGTTCATTAAAATGATGTACATTTTTGAAAAAAACAACTTGATTGTTTTATGACTTATTTTAAGCTCAAATCAACTTAATCGAATTGTGTTGGAACAACCTGAATTAATTGTGTGGAACCCTACTTTTTGTGTGTATACTGGGAACAGTATGACTGTGTTTTGTTTTTTTTTTACCACTAGATGGTGGGCTTGAACTTCCCAAACACCATAAGTCAGTCAGGGATGTTGAATTATTTTTATTTATTTGTTTATTTTACTACATAAAGGTGCAAGTTTGTGCTTAATTTAAAAATAAAAAATTTAACTACTGAAACATGGTTACAGTCATGCTATATATATATATATATATATATATATATATATATAATAAAAAACGTTTCAGAACTTCATTTATGTAGTCTTTAGCAATGTTTTGTAATATGTCTGGATTTTATAATGAAGCTGATAAATTTTGCCTTAGCAATGAGCTGAATTATGTTCTAAAAATATTATTTAATTTTGCCTAATCTTTATTTCAAGTAAAACAAAATGTGTTCAAGTTTAAAGTAATTATGTTTTAGTTAATTGCCGTGACCCTGGTATAAGAAAGTTATTGGAAAAATGCTTGTAATTTAAAACACATTTTAAGAAAGAAATTTGGGGATTTAGCCTTTTGTTTGCTACAGTGAGCTTTTTTATGCTTGAACATTGGCCAGTGTTGCAGCAAATCACTGTACTAGATAAAGTCTGGGCATTAAATGATTACAGTAATTAGATTGTACATGTTGCTTATTTCATTTCTAGAATACTTTTGATTTTAAAATGCTCATCTGTTTAGTTGCTTATTATTAATCATTACAGATTATCCCAGCGATATCACTTAATTTATTTGTTCTCTTTACATGAAATGTTCTGTTTAGGTTTTAATGTTAAAAATATACTGAAACAAAACTGTAGCCAATACTTCAAATTTAAGTCTTTTGATTTTATTTTCAAATATTATGTGCAGTTTAAATTTGCAATATGTACTTGATAGCCTTTTACTCTCTGGATTACGTTACTTGACTATATCGGGGAATTTTTTGAATTATGTAGACCTTCAGTTCTAATGCAAATGACTCAGTGAGTTTTTTTTTTTTTTTTTCAGTGTTTACATCGATACGCCAATAGGTGCCGACAAATTGCTTAAAACGTGAATCCTTTGGGTGGAGGGACGCGGAGTTTCTTTCTGCTGGGCCTGGCTGCAGCTGACAGGTAAACGTAGTCTATAAAGATGTCACGCAATACTATGTAATAGTATATAAATGTGTTGTGTGGAATAATGTCAAGCACTTTAAACTGAATAACGTTGCAAACGCGATGGTTCATTTTCACTTGTTCAGCTCTGGTCATGTGAGGTACTTCATTAACAAATAGAACCGACTACGTTACAGCATCAGGTATGACAATAAGCTATGTTAAGTACTGCAGTTCATTTCAATTGTATCTGAAATGTTCGGCTATCATACATGTGATTGTATGCCAGTGGTGTAAAGTCTCAAATTACAAGTAGGCCTACTCAAATTACTGTAACTGAGTAGTTTTTCTCAGGAATTGTAATTTACTAAGTAGGCTAGTTTTAAAAATGTTTACTTTCCCTTGAGTACATTTTTAGTGCAGTATTGGTACTTTTACTCCACTATTTTCCTTCAACCTGTAGTCACTACTTAATTTTTTTCTTGTCTATGGGGATGGTCTTGTCTATTCCGGTCCAGTCAAATCAGACATAGAAAGTAAATCCCGTCATACTGAACAACCTTAAGACATTGGCACTATATAAATGCAGCAAACCATTTGAAAACAATAAAAGTGTCCAAGAAGATGTACAAAATCTTTACACGCATTGATGAAGAGACCGTTTAGACTGCATTTCACTGAGAAGATAAAGGATGTTTACTGTATGATGACTGAAATCAACAAATATCCTTTACCAATAACTGAATGCACTACAGAATGTTACGTTTACCCATGCTCAAATTGCATGTAAATGCATCAGCCTTTCACAGCGTAATACTCGCTACTTTTGATTACTTTTGAAAGGTCTACTTTTTACTCATACTTTGATTAGTATTTACAACAGATACTTTTACTCTACCTGCACTACATTTTTGGGCAAGTAATGGTACTTTTACTTGAGTGTGACTTTTTTCAGTTCTCTTTCCACCACTGGTAAATATCACTCATAGCATGACGAGACCATTTTGGTATCTGCATTGAATTAATATAGCATAAATTAGCACACTGTATAAGCTGTGTGTGTGTATTAGTGGTGTAATGGATCACAAATCTCACAGTTCGGATCACTATCTTTTTTGAAAAATAGTTTGGTGGCATATTTTTGATGGCCACCTATTGGATATATAATTAAATTGCTTTAGCTTTCACTTTTCAAATATCAACTTAAAGGCTTATCCCTGCTGAAAAAAAACTGCTTAAACCATGCAGCCTAAGCTGGTTTTGGCTGGTCGGCCAGCCTGGTGTTAGAGGGGTTTTGGTAATTTCCAGCTGGTTTTAGCTGGTCATTTTCCATCCTTACCAGCTAAGACCAGGCTGGGAATGGCCAAAACCTCTCTAAAGCCAGACTGGTCGATCAGCTAAAGCCAACCTACTTAGGCTGGTTTCAGCAGTTTTTTTTTTTTTTTTTGCATGGATGACAGTGATTAAATGGTGATTATAAGCTTTTCCATAAAAAGCAGTTTATATCTAAACTCTAAATTGCAGTACTTCTGTGTTATTTGACATGAACTGACCAAAATGGGTAAAAACTGAATCTCTTTCTTGACCAAACGCAGAATGCAGCGCATGGAAGGATATGCAAATCATTATCATTTATAATTTGTTATAACGTGGGTGTTTAAATTGAGATCCTGAACTAAAAATATATATATATATTTTTAATGATTGAAAAGTTAATAATCTGTAATAGTTAATAATAGTGGGTTGTGATCCGTTACACCCCTATTCTTTTTATATATATAATATATAGAGAGAGAGCTTTAATAATAAATATATAGTAGTTTTCTTTTTTTTATATAGTGTTTCCACAGTAACTAAGAGTACCATAGTTGACTTTTTAGGAGAATCCCAACATTTTTATTAAGTAACAGTGGGAAAAAAAGAATACCTGAGGGATTGAGATAAAAAAGGAACAGAAAGAGATTAAAAGAAGAAAAAAAAAACTGAAGTTGATAGCAATCGCTGCTTCCTCTGAGAGATGATGTTTGAAGAAGCTTCAGAGAGATAATGGAGTCAAGCACAGGACTGAGCAATCGGCTGATAGGGAAGAAAAAGAATGAAAGTCTTCTCCAAAACACCTCCTAGCAGCTCCAGCAGTAATGAACCCCTGCAAAACGGAGGTTGCTGAGGCATAAAATATGCGTTTCTATTTTGAGAGCGATATTTGGAGGGGGAAAAAGCTGAAATAATGCTGTATATGCAGATAGATCTGGCCTCCTTTCTGCGCAGAAAATAGTCCTGCCATCATTCTTTCTGAAACATCTGGTACGTCGCCTTATAAGCTGTAAACAACCTGTTTTCCAGTTTTGAATATGATTTCCAATACTGCCATTGTTTCTTCTCGTCAGCAGTGCTCAAAACCACATCTTCTCAGTCACAAAAAAAAGAGGTGTCAATTGAAACCGTCAGATTTCCATGTTGTTTACGAAGAGAACGGCATGCGCACAAAGGATATGAGGTGAGGTGTTGTCATTCATCTATGCAAATCTTCAGAAGCTCAAGATGAAGGTTTCCTCGTGCCATTGCCAGGCAGATTGTTAGACTGTTCTATTTTACGGAGTATACGCTGAAGCCCGGGGCTGAGAAACAATTTATATAACTTCATTAAAATGTCCTTTCTCATCGTTCTGCCATCAAATCTATTTTTGAACGGTGTCACACAAAGTGTAACAGCATTGATTATCTTTTATGGCTGAGCTTGTTTCTTCTGAAAAGAGAGCAGTTCTTCTTTCTTTTCTTTTTTTTTTTCGGAGTGAGATGAGTTCTGGTCGGGTTCAATATGCTCCTGTCACTTGTAATTCTTTCTCCTCCTGACAGTGGACTTTGGTTAATGAACCAGGCGATGATGAGAAAGAGACGTATTTGGCAAGTAGGCCATATCTTCAAAGATTTATTGAAAAGCTCTTATCTATGGTTGCAGGTGCGCAGAGATAAGTCTTTTCAAGGCTAGACGTGATTGTCGTGACGTATAATTGTGGCATACTGTTGGCTGCAGGGGGTAAAATATAAAGCAGCTCCTAATTAACTGATGACACCCCAATTACACGTTCAACAAAACCAGCATCCAACCAGATATGCCTTGGCTGTTGTTACTCGCTATCACTGACACATGGGGTGAAAAGAGTCAGGAGACTCGCCTTGAGAGAAACCAATTAATTCTTCCTCATTATGGCACTGCTTCAATGCCACGAGCTTAAGACAAAAGAGTTTCTCGCCAGAAATGTCGGGAAGTCTTCGCACTTGCTCCCTGATAAGAACTGCTTATAGCTTGTTACAATGGTAGGCAGGCATTTTAACTTTAGATTTGTGTGCGTGAAAATTGGTCCATGCAGAAAGGGATTGATTTGTGATGTATTGTATTATATTGTATTATATTATATTATATTATATTATATTATATTATATTATATTATATTATATTATATTATATTATATTATATTATATTATATTATATTATCATCTCACTGATAACAAATTTTGTAAATTACTCAGTATTTAACTGTAACATGAACTGTATTTTACTCTAGGTTAGTTATGCAGAATATTACTGTATTTTAAAGTGACAGTAGCTACGTTTCCATCCACCAATTTTTTTCGCATTTTATATATGCGCATAAAAAATGGTTGATGGAAACGCAAGATGCACATACATTTTGAAAATGCGCATTAAAAACGGATGCGCAAAACTGAGTAGGATAAACTTTTTATTTGATAAGAAAAGATGTGCATAAACTGCGATGGAAACACTTTAACCAAACAAATTCCAGTATGCACGTAAAAAAAATTCATGTGATTTTTGTTATAAGAGATAATGTGATGGTAAAAATGTGCATGAATGGACAAACCAGCAGGCTGAGCACATTGTAAAACATCGGAAATGATGTTTTAGTCATTCTAAAACACCTTAACCCTTTCAGTATTAGTGTTATTATGTTATTAATGACCTCCAGAATCAAGAGCATCTGTGCTCCGCGTCTCATGCCTTCAAACGACACCACGCGTTCACTGATTGTCAGGATTGTTTTCTGAGATGCAAGTCATTAATTAAATAAAGTAAAGATTCACGCAGCTTCTCCTACCACAGCACATTCTGTTTTTCCTGTTGATATTTGGCGCCAGTTAATCAGGAAGTGACGATTTTGTTCACTTTGGCTCGTAGGATGGAAACGCTGCTTTATTCGCACGTCTTTTATGCGATAATCCAGTTTTGCGCTTAAATTTAATTAGCGTTGTTAGATGGACACATAGTTAGTGAAGCAGTCGGTCAAGTTTACATTATTTTGTAAATTGATTTCAACTTCAATGAAAATAAATTAAACAAACTCGATTAATGTAACCATTTTGCGACATGTTTTACTTTAGTTTTTAGAGCTAGGGTGCCGCCATCTTGGAATATAGCTGTGTCTGATGACACAGGGTTATTTCCGTTCCTCCATCTGAACAGATACAATGGAAGTAATGGACTGAACATGGAGACTGCAAAGCCTAATTTAACCCAATACGTGAAGTTGTGGGTTTGGGGCATAGACGGTTTGAAGCTGGTGCAAATCAAGCATCAGATGTGTGTCTAATATATAAAAATATATTTATTTAAATTTTTTCCCTTTTTTAATTACCGATTGTTTGGTCAACTCTCTGCATTACGCTGCCTGACTGGGTTTCAATCATGGTTCCACAAAGGTCCGGTGCCAACATGATGGGGACAGGTACTTTCACTTTTCACTACCACAGCAGCTCACGTATTCGTGTTTAAGCAATGAAACTAAGATCAGCGCACGTTTTTCGCATGGAAGTTTTTTACATCCTTCATACATGTTGAGAGATCGAGTTGATCGACTTGAAAGGGGAATATGTGTTGACATAATCCATAAAAACATTATTTAGTAAAGTGTGAAGTCGTGCTTTAATCGTTGCCATTAGTCTGAATGTGAATCTCCCTGTCAGGCAGCACTGCACCAGCATGAGAGCGTGGACCAAAGTGCATGAAACGAAAGATCTAAAAAAATAAAAAAAAATAAAAACATTTTTTAAATATATATATATACATTTTTGTATATATTAGACACAACTTTATGCTTGTATTTGTACCAGCTCTGCGATAAACATCGACAACTTCCCGCATTGTGTTAAATTAGCATTTGCAGTCTCTGTGTACAGTCTATTATTTCTATTGTATCTTTTCTGATGAGGGAACTGAACCAACTCCGTGACGTCAGACACCGCAATATTCCAAGATGGCGGCGTCCTTTTGCTAAAAGCTATAGTAAAACATGCCCTTTTCTTCAAAATGGTTTCATTAATCGAGTTTGTTTAATATATTTTTATTAAATTGTAAACCAATAAACATGACTGACTGCTTCACTTCAACTGTAAAGCTGCATTATGGAAAATTACTCTATAAAGATATACAATACTGTAAATGCATATACAGTGTTTAGCACTGTTGCCTCACAGCAAGAACGTTGCTGGTTCGAGTCCCGGCTGGGTCAGGCATTTCTGTGTGGAGTTTGCATGTTCTCGTGAGTTTCCTCCAGTTGCTTCAGTTTCCCCCACAGTCCAAAGACATGGAGTATAGGTGAATAGGATAAAATTGGCCATAGTGTATGTGTGAATGATTGTGTATGGCTGTTTCCCAGTACTGGGTTGCAGCTGGAAGTGCATCCGCTGTGTAAAACATATGCTGGATAAGTTGGTCGTTCATTCTGCTGTGGCCAATAAAAGGACTAAGCGGAAGGAAAATGATTGAATGAATGCAGTGTAATGCTGGATTCACACCAAATGCAAATTTAGGTTTTCGCATCAATCTAGAAGCAAATTAACACTGGGCAGAACGAATGATGCAGATTGTGCAGCACGTTTGCTGTAAACATGCGTAATTCATCTTAATTAAGCAATTGACCCTTCACCCGCCCTTCTTAGTTTCTGTTGTCACGCCTGTCAAGCTTTCGTGCCTGGCACGTCTATTACAACATGTATGAGCCGGTGTCAGACATTCTAAGGGATATAATTAGTCATTTTTTGGTGATCAGGTAAGATATCTGAGAAAGCCAGACAAAAAAGGACTGCAGTATACATTACAGGGGTATATTCACGGCATAATAGGAAACCGATTTGATAATAATTTAATCAAAATTTAAGCTAGGTTAGCCTAGCCGACTCATTCACTGACCATTTAACAGCTTAGTTTATGCACAGCAGGAGAGGTGAAATGTAAAAATAATTGAATAATAAAAAAATGTGATTTCTCTTATTTTTTGCCAAAAAAACTGATAGATTAATTATATTGCAATGAAATATAGCTTTACTAACTGACGAAGAAACATGCATGGACTGTGCTTCTACATAATTCATTCATAGAACAGCCAGAAAGGGGAAATTTATGGATTTGTGCCGAATATTAGCACCATTGACCCATAACAATGTACAGTACCTATAACTGTCAGTATGTTTGTGTGCTTTTTCAACAGTTTCTATTCTAATTTGCAGTTAAGTGGAAAAAATAAATTAATTGAAAAGCAAATCAAAGTATAAATAGCAGAAGTGAACATTAGATTTTCCCTACCAGCAAATATTAATCCGACACCAAACACAAAAGCAGACACTAACCCGCTATAACATCGTCACCAATGACAAAATCTCCAAAAGACTGACGAAAACATCAGTGAATTGTAGCTCTGACATGGGCATGAGGGTTATAAATTACTAAAAAACAGCTGCGGGTGAAGTATAATAATCGTAAATGCTTATATTGTGATCACATCTCGGATTTATTCTGTTGATGTGTAATTTCAAATATTCATAGCTTGAAACAGATGGAAATATGATTGCTATTAGTATGACTACTATTGCGAGAGCTTAAACGGAGCAGTGTTCATTATATCGAGCGAAAAAAAGAAAAAGACAGCTGGGAAACATAACCTGCTTTGTAATTTTGTAGGAAATACAGTTTAGATTTTTTTAGGCTAAGAAGTGTGTGAGTTATCGCCGTCTAATACTGAATGGGTCAGGAATATAGAAAACAAAACTAACTTAACTCCGCCCTTTTAGCGCCCCTCACAGAGCTTGATCCACGTCGCCTTTTCTTCCCTTGGGTTTTAGGGTTTTGGAAAGGGAAAAAAATTCCACCATCCTGTCCAAACTTTTAGGATACCGGTATCAGATTTGCACAATCCATATGCACAATGCTTTGGCTTGTTTCCCTCCCTCGAAAGCTTGACAGACCTCCTGCGCTTCGCCACGGTTTCTAAGCCATGATTGGTGTGTGGCAGTTTTCACGTGTGGAAAAGTGAAGGGTCAATTAAACAAATTACGCATGACAAATTACACACGTTCACAGCAAGGTAATAATAATTTTTAACAAACATTTGAAAATATGGTACTGTATTTGTGTTCTCTTCGCTTTTGTTGTGAACCCAGAATAATTATTTTACTTCAGCATTCAACAAAATAACTAGAACCAATCCCAAGCTCTGTAGAGCTTATGAACACAATGGTCAATCAGATGCATTTAGATTACTCACAGCTGTTTTGTTGACTCACTGAATTCTGCTTTCTTGTGAATTCTCTCATCACAAACAGCACAGTGAAGAAATTACAAACAAGAGATTCATTTAACAGCTTCAGTGATTTAAATTTTTTTTTTTTAACAGGAGTTTTTTGTGAAAGTGTATGAATCACATTAGAATAAGTGTTTTGTCGCAACAGTAAATGCTTCCCCTTTTTCACAATGTGAGCAACACAAATCAACTAAAGTATTTGAGGGTGGGTAGGTGTTATTCACAGGTAGCCGATGAAAACCAAATGCTGGCATTATGCGTATACAGTTGAAGTCAGAATTATTAGCCTCCCTTTGAATGTTGTTTTCCTTTTTTAAATATTTCCCAAATGATGTTTAACAGAGCAAGGAAATTTTCACAGTATGTCTGATAATATTTTTTCTTCTGGAGAAAGTCTTATTTGTTTTATTTCGGCTAGAATAAAAGCAGTTTTGAATTTTTTAAACCCCATTTTAAGGTCAAAATTATTAGCCCTTTTAAGCTATATTTTTTTCGATAGTCTACAGAACAAACCATCGTTATACAATAACTTACCTAATTACCCTAACCTGCTTAGTTAACCTGATTAACCTAGTTAATCCTTTAAATGTCACTTTAAGCTGAATAGAAGTCTCTTGAAAAATATCTAGTAAAATAACTGTCATCATGGCAAAGATAAAAGAAATTAGCTATCTGAAATGAGTTATTAAAATTTTGTCTAGAAAGTTGTTGAAAAAATCTGTTAACAGAAATTGGGGGAAAAATAAACAGGGGGACTAATAATTCAGGGGGGCTGATAACTCTGATTTCAACTGTATGTTACAGATCAGTTACTGAAGTGAAAATGGAATTGCTGACGACATCGTTCGTTGTCCAATAACTTTGTGTTGTGCAGTTTAATCAGTAGGGGCTCTTTAATAAACTGCTTGCTTCCAGCTTTCTTGCAGAGCGCAGTTCATTTTGTAACATAAACACAAGCGCATAACCCATGTTAAATTACATCAAATTACCCAATTACAAGAAACGTTACATCAAAACATGATGTGAAATCTGGAGGAAACCTCAACTGGAGCAAACCTAATGGCATTAGGGGGGTAAGTGAGTGACCCAGGGAATGCAATTTGCTTCTCTTAGCTAAATTCTGCAGTAGACGTGCTCGTCCGTGCATGCGGACCTATTTTAAAGAAAGCTACAAAAGCTTAAGGTTGGTCAGATTTTAATTACTTAGTGCATCAGCGCATGCAGAGCTGTAATGGGCATTAACATTTCTAGTGAGAAACAACCCATGATGTTACTGAGAATATGTCATATGCAAAACTGATCCAATATTTACATGCAGAAGTATATGCACATAGTCTAGAAAGCTAATATATTAGCATACGCTCACTGAAGAGTCTTTTCTTTGTTCCCTGCTCTCATTCTGTCATCCCCACCCAGCAGATGTTATGCATCGCTTCACGGGTGCAGGAAGAAAGGAAATAAACACACTGGGTACATTTTCCAAATTACCAAAGGTGTGTATGACAAACAAAATGATATTCCGACAAAATGGTTTGCAATTAAAATTCCAGCCGGCCGCCTCATTAACGTAATTCTGCTTCCTCCTTCTGAGTGTTGTCTTGTTGTCCTGTTTAAAGGAACACTCCTCTTTTTTTGGAAACAGACTCATGTTAAGTTCTCTAGAGTTAAACAGTTTTACTATTTTTTTTATTCTAATCAGCCCATCTCTGGGTCTGGTGGCACTTTTAGCTTAGCTTAGCATAAATTATCGAATCTGATTAGACCATTATAACTTTAGAAACACCTAGTTTATTTCCCAAAATGTTCCACCAATCGAATAGTGCGGTTGTTTCCAGTCATTCTCAGCTTTTACAGCAGTTTTTTTCTTCTTCTTATTATTATTATTATTAAGAGGTTGCTCTATGTGGTGACTAGTAATGATCTGTAATGATTTGGGATGTGAGATTACAGGCTGATTCTGGTTTGAGCATCTTGACTTGCCTGCAGTCTGTCCTTGCAGATAAGAGGCTCTTCAGACAGATTATTATTGAGATGGAAGACTCGAGCAGGGACTGAAGTATTAAAGGGTTAGCGCACCCCGGAATGAAAATTCTGTCATCATTTACTCACCCTCATGGCGTTCCAAACCCATAAGACTTTTGTTCATCCTTGCAACAAAAATAGAGATAATTTGATTCAGATCTGAAAGATTTTCTGTACCCTACTTAAAGAAGTCAGCAGACAGAAACATTTGAGAAGAGATGACTTTTTTTAACCACATGGAATAGTGTGGAAAGTGCGGTTTTCTTTCATCTGGTGATGCATATTCTGTTAATATAGCAGGTTTTTAGATGTGACCTGTCAAATGATTTCAAAAGTATCTGATATTAATTTAGCAAATCTAATCCATAATTTGCTAATTTTAGACAGCATCTGATTGGATTATAACCTTTGTAGTGGATAAGAATATACCATCAGTACGTCCGGTTCTCTTTTTTGCAGAAGAGAAAGCCTATACATGTTAAAAGTGTACTTTTCTGAAAGTACATTTTCTCAATGTTTAGTAGTATGCTAGTATACAGTCTTATGCAAAGGTTTGGCCACCCTTGATCATTTTCATAAATTATGATTGCCTGCTGGCATTTCAAATCAGCAATTTCATTTGGAAATATTTTTACCCTAGGAATAAAGTAACTTTTCAGTTCAAACATAACATTTAATCAACAGATGCAATGCAATTTAAGTCATAACAAAAACAGACAGGAGCAAAAATTTGGACGCCCCAACACAATAATGACATCAGTCTTTTGTACAGCCACCTTTTGCTGAAATAACAGCTTGTAGACGCTTCTTATTGCCAAGGATAAGTCCCTGAATTCTTGTTGAAGGCATTTTGGGCCATTATTCCTTGCATAATTTCTCTAGTTTAGTCAGGTTTGATGGGTGCCCAAAAATGAATATCCCTTTTCAAAGCAATCCATAGATTTTTGATGATGTTCAAGTCTGAGGACTGGGATGGCCATTCTAGAACATTGTATCATTTTCTGAGCATGAATTTTTTGGTAGATGTGGAACTGTGGCAGGTCATTGTCCTGCTGAAACATCCAACCCTGTCATAACTTCAGCCTGTTGACTGATTCCTGAACATTGTTCTGCAGAATCTGCTGATACTGGGTGGAATCCATGCGACCTTTAACTCTGACAAGGTTTCTAGTACCTGTGCTTGCCACACATCCCCACAGAATGATGGTATCTGTCCACAGTACATTTTTCCAAAATGATTTAGGCTTGTCCAGGTGAGTCTTTGAATACCTCAAGCGATTCTTTTCGTTGGCAGAATACAGAAAAGGCTTCTTCTGCATCACCTTCCATTGAGCTGTTCTTTTTGAAGAGCGCTTTGGAGGTGGTCTGTGGTTTGTGACATTTTAACCATTCTTCGCCTTTGCCATTCAGATATTTGTCTTGGTCTAGCACCTCTTTCCTGCACAAGAGCTGCTCCTGTGGCCTTCCATTTTCTTACTACATTTCTGGCTGTGGGGATAGAGACTTTAAACCTTTGTGACAACTTTTTGCATCCTTCTCCTAAATCATGTTGATGAATTATCCTAGTTTTTAGATGATTAGGAAGTTATTTTGAGGTTCACATCGGTTGCTACTTTCAGGTTCACATTAAGGAGTAGCACAACTAGCAAACAGCTAGGATCACGTGAGGTCGAGAGGATCACGTGCTTATGATTGCTAGCGTCTGGTTCCGCATTATCCAATTCTCAATGCACCAATCAGACGACTCCTAAGCTACTACAAATACCCTGGGTTACGTACCACCGCTATCTTCGTTTTGAAGAATCCCCCCATCCACCCCTACTCCTCCTTATTCCTAGATGGGTAACACGGTGGCCCAGTGCTTAGCACTGTTCCCTTACAGCAATAATGTCTCTGGTTCTAGGCTTTACCAAAACAGCAGACATTTCTGTGTGGAGTTTGCATTTTCTCCCCGTGCTCACGTGGTTTTCCCCCGGGTTCCCCGGTTTCCTCCCACCGTCCAAAAAACATGCAACATAAGTTAATTGACTAAT
This sequence comes from Danio aesculapii, assembly GCF_903798145.1. NCBI lineage: Eukaryota > Metazoa > Chordata > Actinopteri > Cypriniformes > Danionidae > Danio > Danio aesculapii. Next base: position 28,881,683 of record NC_079453.1, on the reverse strand, counting down.
TCAAACCGGCACTATAGACATGCTCCTAGTAAATGGTTATCCCTCAAGAGCAATCACTGGCTGTTCATTGGTTATTACAGCGGGGGAGTTCTCGAGATCTACCTGAGCTCAAACTCCCCTCTCGCCTTGCAACGGGAGGGAGCCCCGGGCTCGAGGATCTTATGAGCTCAGGGCTCTCTCCCGGGACAGCATGCCAAACAAGCTCATAATTAATCATCAGCTAAGTGTGAACTCTTGAAATATCCTTTTTCGTGATTGGTTGCACATGTGTTGGGATTGTTAAGGTTCACTGAGTCACTCAAATTTTGTGTAGTAATCAATCAGCATCAAGTGACAACAGGTTTTGAAATCCACACAAAAGAGCAGGTGCCCAAACTTTTGCATAGCCTATTTTTCAGTTTCAATTTAAATTCACACATCTCAATACTGCTACACTACGTACTTCTGTCTGAAAAACATAACATTATCTAGCTTTCTCTGCTGTCCTCTTTTATGAAAGAAAGAGCACATAACTATATAGCCACATAGGGGTGCCCAAATCTTTGCATAAGACTGTATATAGTTTTAAAAAAATAAACAATAATTCTTATTGGTAAACAGGTTTATGATTATTTAGAACGTTAATTTGCAGAAAATGACAATAATAGTTACATTTATTTCAGACATTAAAGGGCACCTATGATCATCTTTTGTAAGCTGTTTAGACAGAACTGTGTGTAGATATAGTGTGTGTACAATCATATTGGGGTGATGTAAAGACAATACATCTCTTTTTTAAAATTTTGTGACATTAATATAGGACCCAAACCATTTTGAGGCCCACTGCAATGTGGCGTAGGAGTGTTCCCAACGTGGGAAACCAGAGCACCCAGAGGAAACCCATGAGAACACAGGGAGAACATGCCCAGCCGAGGCTCAAACCAGCGACCTTCTTGTCCAACGACGCTTATTAAAAAAAAAAACATTTAAAAAACTGAACCTTTAATTTTTGAGTGTAGAATTATTGTTTTGATTACATGGAATCTTTATGGTATTCTGCCCTAGATAGCCATGATTCAGACCTGTCAAGGCTCACTAGGACATCGAATTGACTTGTAAGCTTTCCAGTCGAAGTCTGTTGATGATAATACCTCACAACATGACAACAATCATGCTTCTAGCAATGAAGAGGTGTCACCTCCATTATTGGAGCCTAGGGATTACTGATGATGCCTCAAGCACTTGAATGTGATGGGGTTTGCTTCGCCCAAACGAAGGTCATGCTTTAGGTTCCACTGGTTGGCTTTGTTCATTAAATTCAGCAAGCGTATGTGTATGTGCATTTGTGTTGCTCTTCAGCTGTGCAGATCTAATGAGATCATCGGCCCATTTTTACTGGGCCGACTCAGTGGAGTCCAAATTCAGCAGTTTGAGCGACAGTTTCGCACAACCATTAAGCCTGGGCCGCTCTAATGGAGGCTATATAACGAGGGTCTTTTGTGCTTATTTTCAGCTATGCAGTGCTCACCGTGTGTTTCATCTGGACAAAAAAATGCCTCAGAGTTGGGCTTACAAGATGCTGAAACAGGCTTTTTCTATATAAAAAAAGAAAAGGTGTAACCTAAAAACAGCACACATTTTCTTAATATTTCATCTCATGCTTCAGGTTCTCGCTGGCTTGGTGCTTTGGCTGACAAAACCGAGCAGATGTTTTGGAGAACAGGGCAAGCAAATAAGACTGATTGCTAATACTGGAGCAAAGATTATTCTGTAAGAAGACGCACTATGTTTGGAAGGTTTGAGGTTGGTATAAATTGAAAAAGTAAGATTTTTGTTTCTGTCAAGACACCACTCTGAGAGATTTAGTGCTGTAATGAATATGTATGGCAATGCTGATGTGTTTGGTCTTGGCGGCATAGATCTGCTATGCTGCTGCTGCTGCTTTGATTATTGGTGCAGAGCAAGTACTGAGACTTGCTACTGCCAGTATATTCACAGACATGCTGAGAATATAACACACGGCTGCTACAAACATAAAATGTTACCCATAGCAGATATTCACAAGTGTGTCTAGGGTATCTAATAATGTGTTTCAGAAATGTGCTTCAGCACAAACAACACTGAGGACTTTAAATAGTGAGGAGCAGGTTATTACTATGTTTACATGGACACCAGGAATCATATGATTCGCCTTAATCTGAATAAGAGAATAATGTAATTAAGGTGTTTACATGAGTTGCTTTTTGAATGTTCCTTTCATGTTCCCATTTTACATGTTAGTACATAGTTCGATGAGCATAATTGTGTCACCATTCGACGCTAGTTCGATTAACATCATTACATCTCCATTCGACACTAATTTGATTAACATCATTACGTCACCATTTGACGCTAGTTTAATTTATATCATTTCATCATCATTCATTGCTAGTTCGATTAACATTATTACAACACCAATGACGCTAGTTTGATTAATATTACATCACCAGTCGATGCTAGTCCGAGTAACATCATTACGTCACCATTCGACGCTAGTTTGATCAACATCATTACGTCACCATTAGATGCTAGTTTGATCAACATCATTACGTCACCATTCGTCACTAGTTCGATTAACATCATTACGTCACCATTCGTCACTAGTTCGATTAACATCATTATGTCACCATTCGACACTAATTTGATTAAAATCATTACGTCACCATTCGACGCTAGTTTGATCAACATCATTATGTCACCACTCGTCACAAGTTCGATTAACATCATTACGTCACCACTCAGCGCTAGTTTGATTAACATCATTACATCACCATTCGACACTACTTTGATTAAAATCATTGCGTCACCATTCGACGCTAGTTTGATTAACATCATTACGTCCTTATTTGACGTGAGTTCGATCAACATCATGTCATCATTTGACACTAGTTCGAATAACTTCATTACGTCACCATTCTACGCTAGTTCGAACAACATCATTACGTCACCATTCGACGCTAGTTTAATTAACATCATTACATCATCATTTGACGCTAGTTCGATTAACATCATTACATCATCATTCGACGCTAGTTCGATAAACATCATTACATAACCATTGGACACTAGTTCGATCAACATAATGTCACCATTCAACGCTAGTTTGAGTAACATCATTACGTCATCATTTGACGCTAGTTTGCTTAACATCGTTAAATCATCATTCGACGCTAGTTCGATTAACATCATTACGTCAACATTCAATGCTTTTTCGGTCAACATCATTACGTCATCATTCGATACTAGTTCGATCAACATCATTATGTTACCATTCGACGCTAGTTTGATTAAGATCATTACATTATCATTCGACGATAGTTTGATTAAGGTCATTACATCATCATTCGACGTTAGTTTGATTAAGATCATTACATCATCATTCGACGTTAGTTTGATTTAAGATCATTACATCATCATTCGACGTTAGTTTGATTAAGATCATTACATCATCATTCGACGTTAGTTTGATTTAAGATCATTACATCATCATTCGACGTTAGTTTGATTAAGATCATTACATCATCATTCGACGTTAGTTTGATTAAGATCATTACATCACCATTCGATGCTAGAATTAAGATACATACTCTCATGTTTTTTAAATTCAATTAAATTCAAGTTTATTTGTGTATCGCTTTTTACAATAATTATCTTTCCAAAGCAGCTTTACAAAAAGGTGCATGTTATTACTACATTGCAGTCCTAATTAGAAAAGTTAAGGAGTTGTATATAGGTTGGTCAGTATGTAAACATAGTTAACCTACCAAAATGGTGACGTATAATGCATGTTCAATGTAGTGCATTTGTGTATTATGTTTTTGTGTTGTCCTTGAATTTTCCTTGAAGGTGGGCATCATTTCTTCAAGTCCTCATAGGGTTGGCATCATCTCTTGTATAGGTCTTGGATCTGATCAAGTGATACTGTACAATCTCTAGAGGCAAATACATGTACACTTGTTTTATTCCTGTAGGTTTGGTGATTTCTGACATCCAACTTTTCCTGAGTTGGCAATGAATTGCTTTCTCTACAGATCAGCGCTTCAGGAACTCAAGTACAGTTCTTATTTCTCACTTATATTTTGTCCTTACGCTCAATATTTCAATCAATACGCGCAAAGAAAATGAAATTCAACCCTGCATTATTTGATTAAGTAATTCAATTCTCAGTTGTTCGCTTCGGCTGTCTACATTAATCACTGATTGCCATGATTTTGCCCACAAGTGGACTCTCACCTCAAGTGTCTTTTGCGGCAGTGCTGGTGGGCAGCTATAATGACATTTTGTTTATTAATGAGGTGGAAGACATTTTAGTCATGTTATTTGAACGCTCTCGTTTTACGGTGTGCAGCAGTGACTTAAAGATTGCGAGAAGAACCGTTCACAGAGCTGTTGACCGGCGCCGCTGCCGTCTCAACTCAAGCAGACAATTTATTGTCTAATTACCCCTCAAGAGTGTAATCACAGTCACCTCCTGCAGCTTCAAAAGACCTTCTGGAATACAGCGCGGTTACTTAGCGCTTAAAGAGAGCCTTCTGAGAGACTTGCAGGTAAAAGAGGAACAGCTGGTGACAGATATTTAACAAGTACAGCATGAAGCTTCTGTTGGTCTCTAAACAATATACCTGTCAAATCCTCATCACACACACCTTGTTCCTAATCATTAGCTATTTTGAAAATCAGAAGGAAATGATAGGCTGTGTGACGAATAGGGATTTTGGATTGTCCCTTTAGTGACATTTCATATAAGGAAACATTTTATCATGTTTCCTGTTTCGTTTCCTGTCTTCTCTACCAGTCTGTTGTCTTCGGTTTTTTCAGTCAGTAATGTTTTTGCTGCTTGTTTTTTTGTCTGTCTCTCCATAAGAAAAGGAAATGACAGTTAAAGAGATTACTTTAAGACTTCTGTTATTTTTTTCTAGACTGCAGTGAGGTTACAAATCAAGATTTTGGCTCAAGAAAGCTTGTTTTTGCAGTAAAATAAGTAGGTCTCATGTCTTTGAATTCAAATCATACACTCAAATCGGCCACTTTATTAGGTACACCTGTCCAACTATTTGTTGATGCAAATTTCACATGGCAGCAAACTTAATGCATTTAGGCATGTAGACACGGTCAAGACAATCTGCTGCAGTTCAAACCGAGCATCAGAATGGGGAAGAAAGGTGATTTAAGTGACTTTGAACCTGGCATGGTTGTTGGTGCCAGACGGGCTGTTCTTAGCATTTCAGAAACTGCTGATCTACTGGGATTTTCACACACAACCATCTTTAGGGTTTTCAGAGAATGGTCCGAAAAAGAGAAAATATCCAGTGAGCGGCAATTCTGTGGACGCAAATGTCTTGTTGATGCCAAAGGTCAGAGGAGAATGGCCAGACTGGTTTGAGGTGATAGAAAGGCAACAGTAACTCAAATAACCACTCGTTACAACTGAGGTATGCAGAAGAGCATCACAGAACGCACAACATGTTAAACCTTTAGGCAGATGCGCTACAGCAGCAGAAGACCACACTGGACGCCACTCCTGTCAGCTAAGAAACTGAGGCTACAATTTGCACAGGCCCACCAAAATTGGACAACAGACGATTGGAAAAACGTTGCCTGGTCTGAGTCTCGATTTCTGCTGCGACATTTGCATGGTAGAGTTAGAATTTGGCATTAACAACATGAAAGCATGGATCTCTCCTGCCTTGTATTAATGGTTCAAGCTGGTGGTGGTGGTGTATTGGTGTGGGGATATTTTCTTGGCACACTTTGGGCCCATTAGTACCAATTGAGCATCGTGTCAACGCCACAGCCTACCTGAGTATTGTTGCTGACCATGTCCATCGCTTTATGACCACTGATGGCTACTTCCAGCAGGACAACTAGCCATGTCATAAAGCGTGAATTATCTCAGACTGATTTCTTGAACATGACAATGAGTTCACTGTACTCAAATGGCCTCCACAGTCACCAGTCCTCAATCCAATAGAGCACCTTTGGGATGTGGTGGAAGGGGAAATTTGCATCATGGATGTGCAGCAACTGATGCTTTCATGATAATACGGACTATAATCTCTAAGGAATATTTCCAGTACATTGTTGAATCTTTGCCATAAATTAAGTGACCAGTGAGTGTAATTGTACTGTAATATTTAGTCTGAGGCTTTCATGACCTTCTGATTAGGACTTAGAACATCTTAAACTGTGCTCAGATTTGCCCAGATTGTCAAAAGTCTAAAATAAGATCCCAATATGATTATGAACTAAATATTTTATTCATCCAAGCTTCCTAGATCATATTATCTGAGCTATCTATCAGCATGGATTTTGTATTGTGTAGTATTAAATATATTTTTCAGAAATTAATATTATTTATAGTCTCTTTTAAATGATATATTATTTATCTTATATTTAGCCATTTAAAGAGTTTTAAATTATTTAAATGATTATGTTTTAAATATTTTAATTTTCTATAGATAAAACTATATATTTTTTATAATATATTATATATTGGTAACAATTTACAACATGTTTTGGATTGTTAGTTACATAATTATCATGGGAAAACAAATTCTAAAACATGTATTATTATTTAATGTAATGTAATGTAATGTTTTTAATGTTATATTAGTCTCAATATTTAATAATACATTATTACATTTGTCAGCATTAGTTTAATATTTAATGTTAGCTAATATGAACAATTTAGTAATCTGACATGAATCAAAATTAATATACAGTGGTAGTTTACTCACTATTTACTCTTCCTCAATTGAGTTACTTTATTCTGTTGAGCCCAAAAGAAGATATTTTGAAGGAAGCTGAAAACCTGTAACTATTGACTTCCATAACAGGAAAAACAAATATAAGTCAATGGTTACAGGTTTCCAGTTTTCTTCAGAATGTATTGTCTTCAACAGAGGAAAGAAACAAGGGAAGAAATGATTATGTATTCTAGCTGGATCCTTACCATTATGTGTTGTGTGTAAATTAATATTTTTGTCTATTAAAGGAATATATGTATCATTATATAAGCACATTAAATAAGATATTTCAGTAATGAAGATGTATGTGTTTAGTAAATTTGATTATATACCTTTTTCTTTTTTATGAAAACAATAAAACTATGATAGATAATAGTACATTTCGTTATTATCTACCCTAAGACTTTCCCAAAGAATATCTGAAGAGCCAGAGTTAATACTTCACCATAGTATAACCAGGAAAAAAGTCTCTCGAGCCTATAAAAGAGCAACATCAGAGCAAGCGCATGTTCCTCTGGGTGTCTATAATCAGTCATCTCTTCATGAACGCATCTCACTGATCCTGCCACGAGCTGTACAGCAGACATTACTGTGCCTTGCTGGATCTCCATTGAGCCTCCGCCACTCCCTTTCCTCTCTCCTCCCTTTTCCTCTTCTCTTCCTTCCACATTCTTTTGAAGACTTTCTCTTCCTCTCTCCAGAAAGTCACTTCAGAGAGCTGCTTGTGTACTCGTGTTCTCTCTCTCTCTGTGTGTGTATCGCTCTCTCTCTCCTCCTCCTCCTCCTCTCTCTCTTTCTCTCTCTCTCTCTCACTGGTGTGTGTGCCTCAGTCGCTCTCCGCTGCTCAGTTCATCATGTTGGCTGGAGAATGCTGCGTGCGGCAGCGCTCTCTCTCCTGCCCTGGCGCGGGACGCATCTGTCCCACCCGCCGCAGCTGAGCACCCTCACAGAAGAGGACGAGCCGGAGCGACACAAGCAGGAGGACGAGGACGAGGAGGAGGTCTCAGGGGTCCAGCTAGATCCCATGTTCCAACAGACCACTTACCTGCTGGAGGGTCCCGAGGACATGGGGGTGTCGTCCTGCGGGCTGAAGTCTCCAGATTGGGTCTACGAGTCCTACTACCGAATGAGCCAGCAGCATCCACTCATCGTGTTCCTGTTGCTCATCGTGATGGGAGCGTGCCTGGCGCTGCTCGCCGTGTTTTTCGCCTCTGGGCTGGTGAGTCCGTCTACACTTTAAGTACTTTTCTGTGTTTGTCGGAGCACGGTGCATGTTAAAGGGATAGTTCACCCCAAATTAGAAATTGATTTACTCACTATTTACTCCATCAAGTGGTTTCAAAGCTTTGTGAGTTTCTTTTATTCCCGTTGAACACAAAAATAGATATTTTGAAGGAAGCAGACAAACTGTAACCATTGACTTCTGTACACTGAAAAAAAGCTTCATTGGATTTACTAATTTATTTTAAGGGATGTGGTTACAAACAATTTACATGAGCTGAATTTAAACAAACAAATTAAGTTGAACATTACTCAATTTAATTTGTTCAGCCCATATAATGTAAATTGGGAATCTTTTTTTAGTGTACTATTAGTTTTTCCTACTATGGAAGCCAATGGTTGCTGGTTTTGGCATTTTTCAAAATATCTTCTGTTGTGTTAGAAACTCATAAAGGTTTGTGACGTGATTGAGTACATTTCTGTTTTGGAAGAAGGGTTGGTTCTGCTGTAGGGGTATTAAATTGTGACTCAACAGTTGAATTAAAAAAAAACAGCTTTACCTCATGTTCTGTAGATTCGATCATGGTTTTCTGCATACAGTTGAATTCAGAATTATTAGCCCCTAAATTATTAACCCCCTGTTTTTTTCCGCCAATTTCTGTTTAACAAAGAGAAGATTTTTTTAAGCACATTTCTAAATATAATAGTTTTAATAACTCATTTCTAATAACTGATTTATTTTATCTTTGCCATGATGACAGTAAATATTATTTTACTAGAAATTATTTAAGACACTTTTATTAAGCTTAAAGTGACATTTAAAGGCCTAACTAGGTTAATTAGGTTAACTAGGCATTTTTGGGGTAGTTAGGCAAGTTATTGTATAATGATGGTTTGTCCTGTAGACTATCGAAAAAAAAATATAGCTTAAAGGAGCTAATAATTTTGACCTTAAAATGGCTTTTTAAAAATTTACAACTGCTTTTATTCTAGCCGAAATAAAACAAATAAGACTTTCTCCAGAAGAAAAAATATTATCAGACGTACTGTGAAAATTTTCTTGCTCTGTTAAACATTATTTGGGAAATATAAAAAAGGGGGGGCTAATAATTCTGACTTAAACTATATATTGTACAATCTATATTTTATTGGAATCTGTTTAGGTTGTATTGAATATTAAGTTGTGACTCAACAGTTGTTTTTTTTTACATCAAATAGTTTTGTTCATAGTTTTCAGGATGAGGCATGTCTTTCAACTCATACTTGACTGATGTATAGATGAAGACAGAATTATTAGCTCCTCTATGAAATTTTTGTTCTTTTTCAAATGTTATGTTTAACAGAGTAATAAATATTATATTATATTATATTATATTATATTATATTATATTATATTATATTATATTATATTATATTATATTATATTATATTATATTATATTATATTATATTATATTATATACAGTGCTCAGCATATATAAGTACACCCCTCACAAATCTATCTTTTAGATTCATATTTTAATGGGAAGCTATACAATATTATATTTGTGCATATACATTAGATTAGTCAGTACTGAAGCCAAATCTGGAGCTCATCTAGCAAACATACGATAACAGTCCAAAAACTAGTACACCCAAATTCATGTTATAGAAAAATATTAAATACAAATTTTAAAAAGAGGAAAAATCAAGAGTATTTTACTTAAATTTAATTGTATTGTCTTTCAATTTATAAATATCTTTGGTGACTAAAATGTTATTTTAATAAATATATCTGCTTAATAAATCTGTTTTGTTTAAATGCACCAAAATATATTGCCTATATTCACCGAATATTCATTTTCAAAATGCAGTGTACTCACTTATGCCGAGCATATTATTTTTTAAATGGAAGTCTATCAATCAGTAGCTTTAGGCCAATAAAATTAGCCCTCTTTAGAAATTTATAGTTTTCTTTTTCACAATTGGCTGCAGAAAAAAATAGTTATTTATTGACTTGCTTTTAGTTAACCTAATTAATTTAAGCCTTTAAGCAGAATACGAGTATCTTGCAAAATTACTAGCACATTATTATGTACTGTCATCATGGCCAAGACAAAAGAAATTAGTTGATAATATTATTATATTTAACAATATGAACTAAACAAATCTTATATTCCTTTAACATCACTTGGGAAATGTTTGAACAAAGAATTAAAATTTAACGGAAGTTTTTCAACTATATGTCATGGTTCATTAATAAACTAAACAAGCACACTATATGAGGTAAAGGTCAGAGGACATTGAAATTATTTACAGAGGACAACCGCACTCTCGCAGATAAGCTTCTTTCTTTTAACCAACGTTTCAGCAAAAATCACTTCGGCATGGTAGAGATAGACAATTATTCACAGGTTTTTTTTTTTTTTCAATCTTAGTTCAACCAGCAACCAATAAACATAAAAAACAACTCCACAGCAATATATCCTAAGCATATGTTTTGGTTCTATAAATTCACAGATGAATTGAAAACAAATTGAGTTGATTTTTTTATTTATTTTTGTAATTTTGCTGTTTACGATGCATAATTACAGGAGTATTTGTACTTGGACCCTCTGAAAGCCACTCTTCATTTGGATTTCTTTGTCATTTACTCACCTTCATGTTGTTTTAAGCCAGATTTTGTTTTCCTGTTAAACACAAAACAAGAAACCTAGAAGGTTTTAAACACTTTTTGAAAGACTTAAGTTTCCAAAATGAAAACATCATAAAAGCTTTTCTAGTCATTTTGTAAAGGGTGTAATATAAGTCAATATTTGAGAGATTTTAGTTCTTTTGAATCATTTTTCAGTAAATAGTATGATTCAGTTCACAAAATGAGTCTAATTCTTATTAATGATTCGTTCAGTTCACCATGGTAAATAGATTACAATTCAGAAATATTATAAGTAAATAATGACTTTCTCACACCAAGATGTCATATGACTTCTGTGGAAACTTTTGTCCGCTTTCAAGATCAAAAGCTTCAGCATTCATTCATTGTAATGGTAAACCTTCAGAAGTTCTTCAGAAGAATGACAGTCTGAGGTTTGGGATTCCACGAGGGTGAGTAAATGATTTATTTCATAGTGAACTTCTCCAGAATAATGACAGGCTGAGGTTTAGAATTCCGTGAGGGTGAGTAAATGATTCATTTTAGGGTGAACTATCCCTTTAAGATGTTTTTGTTTTGTTCCTATTTTGAGAGGCTAGTCATTTTCCTCTCTCGTCCCACAGTTGTGGTTGAGGCAGCGCTGCAGAAATGGGGTTTTGGTCAATGAGAGATGCTGTGTGTGTGTGTGGGGGTCTTTTTCTCTCTGTGGCAGATTGTGTGAATCTCTCTGGTGAGAGAGCCGCTTCTGAGAGCTGCACTTCTGCAACCCTCATTTTCACCTGCTGTTTCACTCGTTCTCGCTCTGACTCTCTTTCTCTCTCACCAGATGCTCAGTTGTCTGTGTTTATGTGTAATGGGTTTGTAGATTATTGCAGTCGCTGCGCTTGGACTGCTCTGTAAACCCTGTGATGTTACCGCAAAGTAACAAAGTCATCTTTTTGGCACAATCTAATGTGGTAAACTTGACCATTTCATTGGAGTCAACTAGGTAACTCTAACTACAATTTGAAACTATAACCTAAAGTATTTACACATCCTCCTCTATTAGAGATGTGAAAAACTTATAGGCAGGATCAGACATAATCTGACCCTGCTAAATAATAATAATAATAAAATAAAAATGCAGATTTATGTGGAAGGATTTTGAGGTTATATGAACTAATCGATAACACTTATAACTTTTAACCTTTTATTTAAGGTTTACGATGCAAATTCAAATCCAATGCACACCACTTGTTTGGTAAACAAAGCTATAGTAGGTTTATTGTACAGTTACTCAATGAGAGAAAATATTAAATTACAAATCATTGTGCATAAATAATGTAAACATTTGCATATTATTAATAATAATATTACTGAAAGTAGTATAAATTGAATATTCTATATTTATCTATATATAAATTCAATATTTACACACATTTACATAATTAATTGTTTGAATGATGGGCTTAAACGATGGGAGTTTTTCATTATGGCTGTGGAACAAAATATTTTGGCTATAATTAATCTTATGATTAAAATTATATTATTAAAATTAATATAATATTATAATTAAAATTAATATTATGATTATTTTATATTATGGTTACTTATGGACTTTGGAAAATCAGTTGGACTTATTGAACAAAACAGTGAGAGTAAATTCTCCTTTAGATGTTATTAAAATTATTCAAATTTGGAATGGGTGATGCATTGCACACGTATGTTCCGGTGCAGCCTGCGAGCGGTCACATAGCCCTTGCCGTTGCTGATGTGCACCTCTCATATAACGTAACTACATGCGCAACAATGCATAGCTTTGGGCAGTGCTGAGAGCTGCGAGTGTTTACAATTGTCGGGTCGTGTGAAGGAGTTCCAGATGGACACTTTTCTTTTGTGTTTACATTATGATTAAAATTGTTGCACGTCTGCTGATTCCTGCCTTTGAATGAGCGAGTTTGAGCTATTTGTAGTGTTCAGAAAAAACAAGCCCCCTGCGAAGAAACTCGACACAGAGGAATATAAAAGCCTGCTGCCAGCTAGCGTTTCAGAAGTGTTATTGCTGATTAACACACCACGCAAAAGTATAAATGCACAACTATGCGCAAAGCAGGCGCCGATCACTCGATGCAGAAGTTTAAATCAGCCTTTACTCGTGTTCCAAACCAGCAGGCACAGGATGTCAACGTGACATCAGATTGACGTTGTACCCCAGCATTGTGGAGATGTTGCATTTTGTTTGGAAATGAAAATTGGGTTGACGTCATGACCCATCGTCAGACCAACGTCAATGTTTAACATCCAACCTAAAATCAACCAAATATCAACGTCTAATAATTTTACAGCTTGACGTTGTGTGGACGTTACCATTATGACATCTATCAGATGTCTGGATTTTGGTTGACATAACTGACGAAAAAATGTCAGTATTTGACGTCAATATGACATTAGTTTAAGATAATGGCTCGACGTTGGATTTTAGTCACTTTCCAACACAACCTAAAATGAGGTTGTTATTGGAGGTTAAAATAATGTTGTCCTTAGACATTGGCTAGACATTGAATTTTAGGCACCTGACGTCACAACCTAACCAATTGTTAAGCTGTGGCGTATGGAATACTGTTTCTGGGTCCAAGCCGCTGCTTATTTGAACTGAATAGATATTAGTTTATTGCCATTTTTTAGTCATATCATACTTTAAAGTAAATTTTATATAAAATCATGGTGTACACATCAGTCTCTGGACTTGCTGCATCACAAGTGAGGAGCTGCAACAACTTTAATCATAAGGTAAACAACAGTTTCCATCTGGAGCTCCTTCATGGGACTTGACACTTGTAAACACTCCACCTGCAACACTCAGCACCAAGACGATCAATCACAGAGCTTGCGCTACGTGTCGTTGGGACGTGTAGTTAATTTTTTTAACTGTGCATGTCGGCGTCAGCCACGGCAAGGGCTATGCGACCGCGCGAAGGCTGCGCTGAAGCATGCGCGTATGGTTGACGCAGAAGTATTAATCAGCCTTAAATCTAAACTAATATTAACATCTTATGACATTGTGTGTCTGCTGGGAAACATCATTCTTATATGCGCAGAAATGTATATATGGTAGTGAGTTTTTGTGATCATTGGCGGATCAACACGTGATTAATTGCACAGCTTCAGTAGCAAGGGGTTTCCTAAATTGCAGACCATGATCTAGTTCCAGACTCTGGCTTGGCTCCAACTGGTCTGTAATATATAATGAGAACAGTAGCAGCATTTTATTGTTTCCGCAGTTTGCAGAATATTAAACCAATGGAGCTTTACACACCACAAGCGCTCGGGGTTGTTTATGGTAATGATCTTTTGGCGCTGCATCCTCTAATATTTATTTCTGGAGCCAAACACGTTTCATTTAAGTCCTTTCTGCTTCGTGCGTCTTGATTTGCTCCCTGACTGAAGACATGAAGTGCTACAAGAGCCGCAGATGATGCGGTTAATTTACCAACAGTTGTGAAAATGCAGCGAGAGCAGCAGAATGTGGTCATACATTTGCTAGAACGCTGCAGGGAAAGAAAAATATAATAAATTTTGTCACACTTTAGTTTAGGTCACAATTCACGGTATTAACAAATCTTTAACTTACACTAATAGCTAAATAAATCACTTTTTAGCTGTTTATTAATAGTAAGGTAGATGTTAGGTTTAGGTTTTGGGTAGGATTAGGGAAGCGGAATAAGATCACGCATTATCTACTAATGAACAGTTAATATCTCAATAATAGGCAGGTAATAAGCCAGTAGTTTTCAGCATGAATTGTCACCTAAATTAAAGTGTTACCAGCTTAGGCTGTTCAAATAAATATTAACAAATTTTTTTTTTCATCTACATTTAGATTAATCAGCATGTTAAGAGCATTTCATAATAAACAGTGCTAAAATTTGGGTGGGGGGAATCCAAGTATAGAGACTGGAACTCTTGGAGCTTGTTAAAAACTATGTATGGGATTTATTGTATATTGTACAGTATAAGATGGTACACTACAATAAATTGTATATTGTGTATTAAATGCATACAGATAAAGCTCACAGGATTTTAAATGAACATCAATTACAATATAGCTGTCAGCTGGTAACTGCAAAAAGGAATGGTATCATAACGCCCCGTAGCATTCGTTTTAAATACGAAATGCTGCCGTACGTACGTCTGGCTACATAATTCACGATCTTCAGAAATGTATATAGGGCTACATTTTCAGAATGAGTCCATGTTGGCAATAATATTTATTACAAGATTCCAACTTGAAAAAATCATTCACGTCCAGAAAATGTAACTAATTTATATTCACGACAATTTAAATGTGTAGTAAGGTAAAGAAATAAGCCAGTACTACAAAATAAATCCAAGTATAGAGACTGGAACTCTTGGAGCTTGTTAAAAACTATGTATGGGATTTATTGTATATTGTACAGTATAAGATAGTACACTACAATAAATTGTATATTGTGTATTAAATGCATACAGATAAAGCTCACAGGATATTAAATGAACATCAATTACAATATAGGCAGCCATTATTTTCATCAGTTCTTCAGTGTAATGGATTTTCAGCCATTCAAATTCAGCAATTGAAAGACGGAGTACAAGTATGCAATAATCAACCCAGGCTCATTCTGAAAATGTACCACTATATACAATTCTGGAGAGCACCAAATATATGTTTTTTCGCAGTTGTTTTCGTGAATCCACCTGAGGCCGCTGTGTATGCTTTTTCAGATCTCAAATGTCTCTCACGAGTGACATTCATGCCTGCTGTTCTTGTGTAAATCCACCAGAGGCTGCTGTCGATTGACTGACTGACTCTGATTGACCTGCCCACCCACTTCCCTAAACCCAACCAACAGTTTTAAAAAGCAATCAAGATAAAGAAAAGCCCTCGCCTGATTTTTACCACGATTTAGGATTTTAACACATTCTTACCCTGTTATTTACTTGTTTATTTTATTTTTTGGCATCTGTTTTTGTCATACCCACTTTCTGAAACCTAATCCTCTCTGCATTTCAAGTCTGCCAACGTACATGGCGAGCTATTTGGACGAAATGGTAACAGCGGGAAAGCCATCCACACAGAGGAAAGTGGTCAGCTGGTAAGCGCAAAAAGGAATGGCATCATAACGCCCCGTAGCGTTCGTTTTAAATACGAAATGCTGCCGTACGTACGTCTGGCTACATAATTCACGATCTCCAGAAATGTATATAGGGCTACATTTTCAGAATGAGTCCATGTTGGCAATAATATTTATTACAAGATTCCAACTTGAAAAAATCATTTACGTCCACATAGTGTAACTAATTTATATTCACGACAATTTAAATGTGTGGTAAGGTAAAGAAATTAGCCAGTACTACAAAATAAAAGTCTTCGAAAATGTAATAAAACCAAATCCTAAAACTTTCAGTACATCAGTATAGAAACAATTCACTAGGTAATTTAAATTTCTCCATTTGGAAAGACTTTGGATGATTTAGAATGATCGGGGTAATTTTATAGGGGAGTGTATATGCATAAAATTTAATACATTATACACATAAAAAGTAAAAGATCAAAGATGCACTTTAGTTTTTAACAGTGTTATGGTACAGAAATTGAATAATCTAATGTTAAACAAAACTGTTTAATTAAATACAGTTTATCTTTTTTAAGCTACTAATGTTTAAATTTGCCTGGAATGTTTACAAAGTAGCCCCTTCCACACTAGATTTTTCTAGAATAATGCCAGTAAATTACTGTAAAGAGATCTTATCTAAACAAGCCCTTTTTTTAAATACCAGGAAAATATCCATCAATTTTCTGGAATGAGAAGTTGTAACATTACCAGTCATTTGCTGGAATTCTGCTGTGTGTTAACCAAGAAGGAAAATTGCTGAAATGCGCATGTACAAGTGTAGAACACGCTGAAGTAAGAGACGTCTACTGAAGGGCCAATCAGAACAACCTGATGTCCATGAATGCATTCACTCTGCACTGCTTACAGAAATAGAAACCTCAGAATCTTTTGTCCAGACACATTTAGATGCTGCTTCTAAATCAGACAACGCTTCTACTGTATATTCCTCAGTGCTAACAGTGCACAATATTGTCAATGAAATGCCTATGATAAAACATTGTTAGTTTAACTGCAAGTTCTGCATTCAACTGTGTGAAGTGCTTGCATGCAAAGAAAAGTGCGATTTGCCAACCGGGAAGTAAGATTTTGTTAACTCACTGAAAGCCTTTCTTTCCAAATAGGCTCTCTCAAGCTGCATACGCAAAAAAATCTCTCGACGTAAAAATGGGTTCCACATTTTTTCATCAGAGTTGTTCAAAACAAGTTTCCATGTATTCACGGAATTGCCTATGTCTTTCGCAGAGACCTCTGTGTTGCCAAAAGTGTAGACATTACTGTTTTTTAAAACTGCAGATAGCGCCTCTGCCTTTAGATGCAAACAACATTTTTATATAGCATTTTGATTGCTCTCTTGAATAAAAGATGCTGCAAGAATGTGAAAGTTTAAAACAAAAGTGACAGGGTACAATTAGTAGGTGACGGAGAAACGTTCACATTTTTCATCAACAATTAAATAACATGAGCACACATATTCAATAGAAAATGCTGGGTTCCACACAATTCCTTCATTGTCCCAACACAAATTAAGTTAACTCAATTGTTTTTACAAGTTTAAGTGGATTGAACATAAAACAATTAAGGTATCCCCCAAATAACTCAAGAATTGTGTTGATTCAGCTCATTTATAAATTGAGAAAAAAATTTTTTTGAGTGTTTGGCTCAATCCCAATTCTATTTTTTTACCCCTACCCCTACCCCTTGGCCTTAGAAACAGAGTGTGAAGGGGAAGGGCTTCAATTTTTACCCCTAAAAAATGAGACAGCACTATAACACCTGCACATGTAATCATATGTCATCCCGAGCTCATATGAGATCGATGACGGCGACAGCTGTGGTTATTCTAGTTGCGTTCTTTTTTGGTATTATTCTTCAGTAAATCACAGAAGGCAACGATATCATGTTATTATAACGATATAATGTGGCTTATAAGCTCATAACTGTACTGTGCATTTACACCGTGGCCATATTCAAAACAACATGAACATTATACCAGACACTGTAAAAAGCTCATTCCCCATCACCAGACTTTTCTGACAGGGTATTCGAGTGTCATCAAGTGACAGATGTGAAGTATGTTGTGCGACTACTATACAAGAGTTATTATTATGGATTATAGATAGCCAAATTTAGCGTTTTTTAATCTTTTTTTTAAAGCATGGCTGTAAAACATGACCGCCGTTATGAATGTTTTAAAACTTGTGCTTGTTTGTTGTAAAAATTCGGAATAATGACCAAAGTACTAATTTGTGCATCTCCTGACTCGCGTATGCATCGATGTTGTCATTGGGGCTGGTGTATTCTGGGAAATTTTTGTACCTCTTGGTTTCAAGTGTGATCCCTTCAAGCGCTATCTAGCCCATTCCCTTTAGCCCAATGCCTTCAAGCTAAAGAGAATTGGGACACCACTACCCGTTCATGCAAATGTGCGAAATGAGGGGTAGGGGGAAGGGGGAACACTGAAGTGGAAAGTCGAGACTGAACCAAGAACCATAGAAACACAAGGGTTTAAATAGGTAGAAGGATAACAAAATTACGATGCACGAATGAAACTAATAAGCAATTACACTGTAAAATGTAAATTACAAAAAGTCAAGACAACAAATATTTTTATGTTGCTTTAACTTATTCTAATACATTAATCAGGTTTCAAGTACATTTTTGAAGTTATACAAAGTTTAACTTAATATTTTAAGTCAGTTTGATTAATGAAAGTTAAATTGACCAGACAATTTAATCTGATTCAACTTAAAGATTTAGTGCAGCAAGAATTTATTTACAGTGGACTATGGCAGAAAATGGGAACAAGGAATCAAATGGCATCATATGTGTAGGGAACGCAGACAATCCTGATTTATTTCTGGTTAATATTGTCACAGGATTTACCAGTATTTTGGGACAGATGTGTGAATGGTGCTTTCCTGGAAAAAGACAGAACAGTGTGAACTGTGTAAAATTTACTGGTAAAATTGTAATTTTAGTTTTAGTTTTTATTTCCTTTTGACGTTTTTTAGAGGCAGATTTACTAGTTTTTATTAGTTTTTATATTTTGAAATTGCTTAGTTTTAGTTTTTATTAGTTTTAGTATTAGTTTTAGATTTTTTATTTATTTTTTTGTAAATTAGGATATTTGTTAGGTGCAAGATTCAAAACCATCAGAATAAATATTGTATAATAAAAACTCAACCGCCACAGTAGCTGCTCAGGATACGGCCTGGTCCAGGATATGGAAACCTTGGGATCATCTTGTCGTTGGTCTTGGATCGAATCAGTGACTCTGCATAGTCTGAGGGCCTCGGGAAGAGTATCCCCAGGTGGAAATGGAGAATAAAGAGAATAATTAGCGTAGCTGCTGTTCATAGTGTATATAAACAAGATGCAGAACCTGTGTGGAAGCCCGCTAATTGGTGCACTGAGTGTATGCTTTACTAAACAGATAGGTCTTTAATCTAGTTTTGAATTGGGAGAGTGTGTCTGAGCCTCGGACGTTATCAGGAAGGCTATTCTAGAGTTTAGGAGCTATAAATGAGAAGACTCGACCTCCTTTACTCGACTTTGCTATTCTAGGTACTACCAGAAGCCCTGAGTTTTGAGCTCTTAAAGAGCGAGTTGGATTGTAGCGAGACAGAAGGTTAGTAAGATAAACAGGAGCTAGATTATTTAAAGCTTTATATGTAAGAAGCAATATTTTAAATTCAATACGAAACTTAACAGGCAGCCAGTGTAAGGAGGATAGAATTGGGGTGATGTGATCAAATTTTCTAGACCTGGTAAGAACTCTGGCAGCTGCATTTTGTACTAATTGAAGTTTGTTAATAGAGGATGCTGGGCAGCCAGCAAACAGAGCATTACAGTAGTCCAGCCTAGAAGTCATAAAAGCATGGACTAGCTTTTCTGCATCTGAGATGGATAGCATACTTCGTAACTTAGCGATATTTCTCAGATGAAAGAAGGCAGTTTTTGTGACATGGGATATATGATTTTCAAAAGTTAAGTTGCTGTAGAAGATTGTGAAATGGAAGATTTGAAATAGGCCTATAATTAGCTAAGTTGCTGGGGTCCAGTTGTGGTTTCTTAAAAATAGGCTTAATAACAGCTAACTTGTAAGGATTTGGAACATGGCCTAAAGATAAAGAAGAGTTGATAACGTTAAGAAGAGGTTCTCCCATAACAGGTAGCAATTCTTTCAGTAATTTAGTTGGAATTGGGTCCAACATACACGTACAGTAGCTGGTTTAGAACTATTTATAATTTTATCTAGCACTTCCTGTTCTATGATTTTGAAGCACTGTAGGTTATTTTGATTCGGTGGGATGTTTACTGGATCTGAACTATAAGGCAGTGCAGAAAGTTTAATATCTCCTATTTTCTGTCTAAAGCCTTCTATTTTATAACTGAAAAAATTCATGAAGTCATCACTACTAATTTGCGGTGGAATGTTTTGTTCGAAAGATGACCGATTATTTGTTAATTTAGCAATGGTGTTAAATAAGAATCTAGGATTGTTATGATTATTTTCTATCAGTTTGCGGAGGTGCTCAGCCCTGGCAGATTTTAAAGCCCTCCTATAGCTGGACAAACTGTTTTTGTACGCAATTCTAAAAACTTCTAAATGAGTTTTTTTCCATTTACGTTCCAGGGCACGGGTTGCTGTTTTGAGAGCGCGGGTATGACTATTATACCATGGTGTAGTTTTATTCTCTCTAGCCTTTTTTAGTTTGATGGGTGCCACAGTATTTAGAGTGCTAGTAAAGATGGCATCCATACTGCTGGTTACTACATCAAGGTCATTTGCATTTGCGGGTGCATTTTGAAATAGAGAAAGATCAGGTAGGTTATTTATAAATTTATCTTTGGTGGATGGAACGATAGTTCTACTAGGGCGATATATCGGAGCCGATCTGCTAATTTCAGATAAACACAGCTTATATAGCAAAAGGTAGTGGTCTGTAATATCATCACTTTGTGGTATAATGTCTACATCAATGACCTCAATTCCATAAGACAGAATTAGATCCAATGTATGCTTTAAGCGATGGTTTGGACCAACAACGTTTTGCTTTATCCCTAGTGAATGTTCATCATTTACCATATGTTGGCTGATGAATTTAAATAAGTTTCATATTTACTTACAGTTTATTTTGTCATTTAATTTAGACCGTAATAGTTCAGGTTAGAGAAATAAAGCACTACCCCGAAGAGAAATCACATGCTGGATCATAATCAACTATTTTTAGACCATTGGGAGCTTAGTCTGTCTCATATTTTTCATTAGGATTGAGATCAAAAGCATAAACTAACAACTAAAGCTGAGCACATCGTCAGCATACTAATTAAAGCATTGCCATAAAAAACAGAACAAATCTCATTTGATGACCTCAGTATTAATTAGTCAGCCATCGGGTGAACAGTCAACCGTCGTGACCATCCGAAGACCCCAATTTCTCAGACGATAGCATTTACTGGCCAGTGCACAGGGACCCATATCCTTTATTTACGCCGAGCACATGTATGTGTGTGTGTGTGGTACACATCTTCCATCACGCTCCTGTGGTTTGACCGCGGGTATGTTGTTTTGAAACACTAAGGCTCTTATCTTGGAAACAGCAGTCTGTTTTACAGAGACTGGCTTAATGGGGCCGAAAAAATGTCACGAAACACAAACTTTGCTTTATCACTCTTTCTCTGTCCGCAGTGCCTTTTTGTTTCAGTTTAGGGCAGGAAGTTCTGCCTTCTCCTCTTTGAATGCTTATCTTGTTTTTTCATAGCAAATCTGTGTAAAGATTGTTGCAGCTGCACTGTCGTGAGAGATTAAATACTGACGGAGTGTCGGTGGTGGTGTTGTGCGATAACACGGCTGAAAACAAGAACAAAAGTGCACTCGATTGGAAAACCACATTAATCAGGTGAAAGCCGTTGAGTGTTGGTTAATTAAAATAGTTTTAAAATTCAATAAAATTTCCTTTAAAAGTAGTAAACAGGAAACCATAGAACATGGCCGTTGCACACATTCTCAATATGCTGAAAATTTTGTGTTTCATTGAACATAACTTTAGTTCTGTGGAATTTAATCATAACCACATGCAGGCAGGCACAATAAGAAATGGTTTTCAGTGATATTTAAGTATAATTCTTCATTCTGCATAAAGAAGATTCATTTACTATGTGTTTGCAAATAAGCAAATGGTTTATGTTACTAACAAGAATAATATCAGAACAAACTAAAATACAAATCTGTTCGCAAGTGAAAATATCTAAAAGCTGTTTAATAAATGATCATTGATTATAATTATAAAACGAACACAAATGTGTGGTGGCAAGTTTCAATACGTTCCAATAAATCATGTAAAATGACAAAATGTGTTAATATTTTAAGAATTTTATGCAAACATGCTAGTTTATTACCGTTTTATAGTATAGTTTAAAGGGCATCTATGGTGAAAAATCTACTTTTAAAGCTGTTTGGACAGACATATGTGTAAGTATAGTGTATAGACCGTCATATTAGGGTGAAATAAACACACCCAGTCCTTTTTTTTCAAATTTAACAATATAAAAACGGTAGAGCAATTGGAGCGGTTTTCAGACCGACCGTAACTTAACGTAGGAGTGCGATCCACCTGCCCACCAATATTGATTGACAGCCTCGTATTAACATGTCTCCTTAGTAACGCATATAATCATATCATAACAAGACAGGACTTGCGCAAAGCAATCGGGAATAAAAGGTGTGTTCAGTGCGCTAGGATCATCAATCATCATCAAATGTGATCAAGAGTGAGATTTACAAGTTTAAAATGTTTTAAAACAGAGCATGTGTGTAATGAATTACAGCAATTTACTTCAGCTTTACTTCATCACCACATCACATTTGCGTGCAAAAAGAGTGCAAAGCCAAACGCGCGTGCCGTCTGTGTGCGTGTGTGCGTGCGTGTGTGCGTGTGCGTGCGTGCGTGCGTGCGTGTGTGCGTGCGTGCGTGCGTGTGTGCGTGCGTGCGTGCGTGCGTGTGTGCGTGTGTGTGTGTGTGTGTGTGTGTGTGTGTGTGCGCACTGTCTGCCTGCACTATGTGTGTGTGTCAAAGCTGTGTGTGTGTGAGAGAGTGCATGAACTTTGTAACGACATCGTGTCAACAAATGCATTAAATACTCATTGGTAAAGTTCTTACTGTTGTATTTCTCACCAATGTTACGTGAGATCTGCTTCCTGAGGCAGCCGAGGGCAGCGATTGAGGCATGATGACAGGCACGTGGGAACAGTGGGCGGGGAGGATTAGCCTTAAAGGTGCAGTACAAAAAAAACAGCAACAACCTTTTACCAGCTATAAAACAAACTTTAGACAACTATAATAAACAATCTGATGGGTGTTTTGAGCTGAAACTTTACAGACACATTCTGGGGACACAAAAGACTTATCATAAATCTGGAAAAAGGGGTAACCTAGGTGCCCTTTAAGTAAAAACAACACTTAATGTTTAAAAACAGCATTAATTAATTATAGTTCAACATTTTCTAATGCATTATTAAAATCCATATTCATATATTAGTAAATGTACTGTGAGTTAACAAGCTACCAATAACTAACTGTGGGTGTCACGGTGGCTCAGTGAGTAGTGCTGTCACCTCAGAGCAAGTTAGAGTTGCTGGTTCGAGTTTCTGCCAGATTTCTGTGTGGAGTTTGCCTGTTCTCCTCGTGTTCACGTGGGTTTCTTCCGGGTGTACCGGTTTCCTCCACAGTGCAAAGATATTCAGTATAGGTGAATTGGGTAAACAAAATTAAGTAAGTGTGTGTGAATGTGAGAGTGTATGTGTGTTTCCCAGAACTGGGTTGCAGCTAGAAGAGCATCCACTGCTTAAAACATATGCGGGAATAGTTAGCAGTTCATTCCGCTGTGGCGACCCCTTGTAAATAAAGGACTAAGCCAAAGGAAAATGAATGAATTAATGAATAACTGTATTTTATTAAGTTATGTCAACTCATATGAACAAAAACAATGTCTTGTTGATGTTAATAAATACATGAACTAATACCTTATTGACCTTATTGAACCTTATTGAAAAGTGTCACCATTTTATTTCGTATAGCAGCTGGGAAGATGCAAAGGCATTGATTAATTTTTATATCTACTTTGTTTATGTAAATAGTTTGTTTATCTATACACTTTAATGTCTGCATAAACCAGAAATTGATGTGCTTATAACTGAAATGGAATGTCAAAACGGGGGCAGGACCTCATCATTCCCTCATAGCGAACTAATGCTAACCAGGCTGCCACTCAAAATGCAGAACAAATGCTTGTACTTTGATTGAAGATGACCAAAACAAGCTTTTTTTTCATTAACTTGCACAGAATAATTGTGTTATTATTAATAATTTTACTGCACAAGAGTTTTTTTATGATTTAAAAAGTTAAAATGGTCTGATCATTTCGAAGAGTAATACAAATGAGTTCTCAACAAGCTACATGCTTTCATTCATGTTAGATGTTTGACACGAGTCAATCACAACAAAATCATTACTGTTTTTTGTTTATTAATTTATTTTTGACTGAAACTAGGACCTGATTGCATCTGGTTACAACATGCGTTCAAATGCATCTCTTGTCACCACTTCTGTTCAGATTTCATCACCCCTTCCATCTTATTGTTTTCCTATTTTTCATCGCTTACACTTGTAGCACTCAGTGCGACATACAAGTACTATTGAATGCATGAATCCATGTTGCAGAGCTTACAAGCGTGAAGATAAACATATGAAAAAGACATGAGTGGCAAATACAATTTCGCCCATTTTGGTGAAGTGCAGTGAAGTATGAGTACATTGTTTTGGTGAAATGTTTCATAAAAATCATGTTCACTCAATAGCCGAACATTGGTGTGGCTGTTTAGAAAAAAAATCAATCAACCTCATAAGAGTTTACGTGAAAGCAATTCAATCAAATGTATTTTTTTAAGATTTATTTTTGGCCTTTTTTCCTTTATTAGATAGGACAGTATTTAGACAGGAAGCGAAGTTGGAGAGAGAGAGAGGGGGGTAGGGTAGGGAAATGTCCTCAAGCCGGGATTCAAACTTGGTACGCCCTGACGTGCTACTGCACCAAATGTCAACGCGCTTACCACTAGGCTATTGCGCAGACAAATGCATTTTCGAATACCTCCGAAAGTAATGCACAAACTAAAACTATTTTAGAATCCTCCACTTGTGTTGGGATTGACAAAAGCCCATCTTAACCCCAAGTGTAAGCATGGCCTTGTTCGACTCTATCGGTCATTTAGCTAAAAAGCATCTTCTAATGGGCAAAGTGGCAACTAAAATGAATAATAGCCCTTTCCGTCAGGCGATGATGAATGTGCTGTGTAACACACTTGACACCATTATCAATAATGGTGAAGCAAAAATTGACATATTTTTTCTCTAATCCTGATAATAAGACTGTTACTAGCCAGATTTAATGTCTAATGGCTGCACTCCTCCTCATTCGAACCTCTTCAAATTACAACAAGAGCCAAATCTTGGAACAGGCCATTTTGGCCACAGTCCCACATCATCCCAGTGCTTCAATTACAACAGCAAACACAAACAAGCCCATCGTGCACACGTTCCTGATCAACAGTCCATTTTCTATTCAAACAGTCAGTAAAGTAAAACCTCCCACTCGGATGCACTTGAGAAATTCTGTTGAAGGTATTATTGGGATTTTTAGAAAAGAGGCTTCTGGAGGGATCAGGGTGAGGCGACATGTTATAAAAGCTGACGCCAATACTGGAGAAATATGATAACATAGAGTGGGATGAAGCGAACCTGCTGGCTGATCAATTAGATGAGTTATGAAGGCAGCAGCGTCACACTGAGCTGATCTTACCGGCTTATGCGATCATTAAGATTCACTTACAGTGTCTTAGATGGAATTCAGTCATTGACATACTGCACAGCATCTGTAAAGCGTGCTGGCCTTGGCCTGGTTGAGTTAATTAGAAATGTAGTGTAAGATGAGCATGCCATTTGTGTTTGCACTGTGGTTTAATGCACCCTTTTTTAACAAACCAAATAGATTTTAAAGTGCTGCCATATATCACACTCAGCATGCTGTGTAGCTGAAGGGCCCGATTATGAGGTTATTACATGAAACAGTGACTTTTTTTATTTTATTTTATTGTATTTTTGCAGATAACAAACAGGAAACTTAATATTGCCAAATGTTATGATATTCATAAGCCACACTTATCCAGTTGCATGAGAAATACAACACCATACTACATGTCATTTATTAACAAATCATCTATATATTTAATAACGATCCCCTATATACATTTCTGGAGTGAGCAAAATACATCCCAGGAGCTACGTTTTTGTAGTTTTTGTTTTCGCGAATCCACCAGAGGCCACTGTGTACGCTTTTTCACAAGTGCCATTCGCGCCTGCTGTTTTCATGTAAACCCACCAGAGGCTGCTCTCGACTGTCTGTTTGACCGACTGACCAACTGACCGATAACCCCACCACCACCTTCACTGAACCCAACCCAGTGTTTTTAAAAGCAATCCAGAAAAAGAAAAGCCCCTTGATTTTTACCACATTTTCAGATTTTACCATTCTCGCTCTGTTATTTACTTGTTTTTGTCTTACCCGCATTCTGGAACCATTCTTCACCATACTCAAACCCTGTCATCATAGTCAACTCCTTTCTGCGTCTCAAGTCCACCAACGTACATGGCGAGCTAACTGGACAAACTTGTAACAGCGGTAAAGCCATCCATATGTAGGCAATCGGTCAGCTCGAAAATGAACGGCGTCACCCGCCCTGCAGCGTTCGTTTTAAAAATGCAGCCATGCATACATCTGGCTACATAATGTGCGATCTCCAGAACTGAATATAGGGCTGCGTTTTCAGAATGAGCCCACGCCGAGTTTATCCTGATTTTCACCTCCCGAGAATCAGAGATGAAGTCCTCTCGAGACCTTCAATCAGTTCCGATTCTCAGCGCAGATTATCTGGTAATGTGAGCCCTTTAAAGACACACAAATCGGAGCCTCCCCGATCATATATGTTTGATATACAGGATTTTAAATCAGGCTGATCAAAGCTGTTCCAACCTATTCCAAATCACCAGACCCATCCTTTTTTATTCGCGAGATTTAATGATTCTTATACCAGTGTGCAGATATTTATAACATGTGTAGCAGGTACTAAACATTGCCAGTTACCTCCAATAGTAAAGTACTCTGAGAAAAAAACTAAGCAATTGCAGTGACTTCAGTATTTGTAATTGTTACTTTATAACATTGCTCCCTTAGTACTCAACTAATTTGACTGAGTTTGAATGCTGTCTCAGTTTGAATGATCTCTCAAGATCCTGATGCATTCAAAGTTTAAGTTGAATGCATCATGCATTTATTAATTTGGAAATTTTTAATTTAACACATCAAGCATATGATACATTTGAATAGATTTAATTGCTTCAATGTATCAAGAAATTAAGCAAAATGAATAGCATTTTTTTTTGTCTTGTAACATTGTCTTGTCTCAAAATGTCCAAACTGTCTTATATTTTACAAGACTTACATGACGAGTACATCAGAGAAAATTAATAAATAAAAAAGTAACCTTGCAGCTTTCATCCATTTTTAAATGTGGCAGACGTATCCACGTCTTTCTTTTATGTAAGGGCTGAGGGTAAATAGGAAACTTGTTTGAGGTGTCAGTTAGGGCTGCACAATATATTGTTTGAGCATCGATATATCACAATGCAAGATAGGCAATGTTGAGTTGAAATTATAGTCCACCAGAAACTACAGGTCAAAACACATGAGATTTGTGGAGACACGGCAGAATTAAACCATTACAGAGAGAAATTTGTTTTCTGCATGTGTTTTAAGGCCTGTGACTATTTAAGTGTTTTAAGAGAGTTTAAAGCATTTTAGTAGCACATAAAGAAGTTTAATAAAGATTCATTTAATTGAATTATTTATATGATCAAGACTATGTTATTTTGCATTTGATTATTGCATTTCTCTACCCAAATACTGTTAGTCTCCCCAGAAAACCATAAAGTATGTATTTATTTATTGTGTTTATTTATGACTAAACTTTGTTTACTATATGTATAAGTATATAAATTACATAAAAAATATATATTTATATTTTACTCCCCTACAATATCATCCCAATCAATCTTAGTAATGACTTCTGGTGAAATTGTATTTATATTACAATATATATTGCAGAGAAAAAAAATATCCGATGTCAACACTGTAAAAATATTCTTGTTAATTCAACAGTAACTTACTGGCAACAATTATCCAGTAGTTGCTGTATTTCACAAAACAGTAAAATTACTGTAATACTTATTACAATAATGTTACGTTTACCGTAAAATGTAATAAATCGTTTTCCTTTTTTTATTTTATACTGTATCACTAATTACAATAGTGGTACACATACTGAAAAACTTAAAACAGTATTTTACTGTACATTTTTACCATGCAGAACTACAGTTTTGTGATGATACTTTTAATATTACTGTATAGTATTTTACATTTATCAAATGTTATTTTATTTAATTTAATAATCCTGCTTTATAATAAAAAAAATCAAATTTAACGTTATAATTAATTTTATGGTTTTAACTCGTATAAATCCAATTCTAACTTACAGACAAGATTACGTTACAGAACATGAAAGCTCTGGGTGATTTTTCTAAACTAATGCTAATGATAAGTTACTGACATTTGGTTTGCATAAAACAAAGTAATCACAAACCAGTTATTTATGGTGAAATCTTCTGAGAGGTGCAGCGACATGACAAAATGTGCTAAAGTTGGGGAGAAACCGAAAAGTAGTCTAGCCTACTTCATGAAATGTTGGTGGTAATATTCATGGTCAGTTCGTATTAGTGTATTTCAATATGGAGTAGTGATGGCAAGCCTGGATCTTATTACCGGCATTTGAGTGGCGCTCAGTGAGATAAACAGATCTATGATCGAGTAATTACGTTCAATTTGTCAAAATATCATTTCATTTTCATGAATTGCTTTCCAAACACATCTACACCTAATGCAAACAGATCACACTACAAACGAGTCAGAACTTCCAAACACATCTACACCTAGTGCAAATGTTGACCACACTACAAACGAGTCAGAACTGTGCTATAAAAATAGAAAATAATTCACCTGGGTCATTTGTCTGTGATTAGTTCAGCTCCTCTCCAGTGACATTTCCTAAAATTAAATCTATAATCATACTGTGCACAGCATCACTAAAACGTTTAGAATAATTTAAACACTGTAAATTTCAGTATAATAAGCTAACTTTAAAATTAAATTACTAACTAACTTACTTTAAACTTAAAGTTAGGCTTGCAGAATGCCTGTATGCTTGATAATATGAAGATTTATTACTCACCGATGTCGAAGCACATTCAGGTTGTCAGAGATGAGAGGACAGGACAGAATATGTGCTATTAAATGACCTCTTATGCAGCCTTTGTTAAAAACCAAGGTAGTATGTTCACCTAGTATTCTATCAAATGTTTGATGTAAGAATGTATTCGACTACAAGGTTTACCTGCAAAAGTGAGTGTGGAGTTTTACATGGTCATTTGCAATACTGTATTTAGATTCACAGTAACTGATTATTTCCCAAAATTCATTGAACAGTCTACAGTAACATACTGTAAACTATGTATACAGTATGGAAATGTTGAGAATACATTTTTTATACTGTGAAAACAACATTTACAGTAACACATTGTATATAGCTTATACAATAAGAAACTGTTGAGAAATGCAGTATAATACTGTGAAAACAACAGAAATGGTTTACAGTAAAGTTTTCCCGTGTAGCCCTAGTGTCAATCCTTTTGAAGAATAATAAAGCCAAAAAAAAACCCACACTGGATTATTCCAAAATTACAACTCATATCACATTGCAATCTATTATAAAAATCTATTTATTTATTTTTTTTTTCGCAATTGTGAGATAACAAAACTCTGAGACTGTTTTGAGAGTTAAAAATACAAGAGTATGCGGGTACGGTGTTAAGTTTGCGTTCTGCTGACGGTGAGTGGCATTTTTAACATTTTTGTGCCATCAGCAAGTCAGCAGGACTGCGAAACCACAGAAAACACACACAAACCAGGCCTAACTCGCATTTAACTGCAACGCTCAGACAAATGGTCAGGAAGTGGCTGTGGAAGGGATTGCGCTGTAACAAAGCACCCCCATATGAGCGTCTGCTTTTGTGGCCCCTGCAAAATGGAGTTAAATGGACTCAAATGGGCTTAAATGCACAATCAGCGGGCCATACGAGCTTTGGCCCTTGATAGCGTGAAGAAAAGAGACTGATAGGAGCCAAGTCTGATTCATACTGTGAGGGATGAAAGAGTGATGAGAGTTGGAGAACAGGAAGGAGAAGGAGCTGGTGGGATCGGGCCTAAAATGGGGATTTTAAGGCTAATCATGTAGGCAGTGAATCAGCACTTTGATGTAGACATTTAATTATAATTGCCCTGGAAAGAGGAGGGGGAATGTCAGATGAGTGCACATTGTTAGTGCTGTTTGCCAAAGCAAGCGTTAGTAATGCATATGTGAGGGTTAGGGATTTAAACAAGCCCTGATGTAAACTCTTGATTCGTAGCTTAAATCCTTTATAACAAGGATGCGATACTAGAAACTGATGCATTTTTTGGGATAAATGGGAGGCTCTTTTGTCTTGATGAAGAATATTTTAACTTTTTTTCCTGATTTGACAAAATTGCAGCTTGATTGGAAGTGATGCACACAAAAATTGACAAGTGATATTCATGAGTTTTCTTTTTCATTAGCATGCTCTTCACAGTTTTGTTGTTCAAGCGATGGTAACGATGGAAAGATAAAAATAGTGTCATTGTTTTCTCAACTCGTGTCCTTCTAGATATATATGACTTTCTATGGATAAAAACTAGGATTTCTAGACAAGTAATCCTTTTACAGTGGGGGAAATAAGTATTGAACATGTCACCATTTTTCTCAGAAAACACATTTCTAAAGGTGCTGTTGACTTGAAATTTTCACCAGATGTTGGTAACAACCAAAAACATCCATAAATGAAAAGAAAATAAATCTTATTATTTTACAAATGAAGTTATGTGTATGAAAATGAAATGACACAGGGTAGGGTTGGGCGATGTAGGCCAATTTGGCATCGTACGATTTCTAATGTGAAACTATGGCATCGACGTCGTATGTGGTGGTGAATTAATTATTTACAAATAATTAATTAATTCATAATGAATTAATTATTTGTAGCCTACCATTTCAACTACCTGACTTGCATGATCTTTGTTTTACCCATAATCAAATCATAAATAAATAAAGATAAGTTACACACAGATTACCACCTGTCAATCAGACAGACTCTGGCATGAATAGGCAGAGTGATCTGTGTCGTTATAATGACAAATTTGTTTGGTAAAAAAGATGCACAACCAACTGGAACCATTTTCGCTAAAATTATTAAGTACAAGCGTGAAAGCGAAAGATTGAAGCAGTGTACTGACGCTGTGACACATTACCTGATAGATTCAAAAG
This sequence comes from Danio aesculapii, assembly GCF_903798145.1. Classification (NCBI taxonomy): domain Eukaryota; kingdom Metazoa; phylum Chordata; class Actinopteri; order Cypriniformes; family Danionidae; genus Danio; species Danio aesculapii. Next base: position 28,850,370 of record NC_079453.1, on the reverse strand, counting down.
ACCAAAGAGTTGTTGGATAGAGGCAAGATTAATTAAAAATCACGCTAGACGTGATAGTGAGACTATCAAATATAGTGAGACACGATCCAGCAGTACATCCTTAATAAACTGTCCAACGTGCATAGCCCTCTGGGGGTTTGTGCTCAAAGCACCCACTGACTGCTGGAGCTTAGCATACGTTGTAGCACATGACAGAGTGTGTTTGTGTGTGGTCACGTTTTGAAAATTACGTTTTGAAATGAAACTTTCCTCACCATTTACTCACACACAAGTGGTTGCCCTCTAAAACGCAACTGTCATTAAAGGCGCAATATGTAACAAAGATGTATTTTTGTGATGCCATGGCTGAGTGTGGAATCACGGGAGTTGTGGTCTTCATTACATCCGATGGGACTCCTGCAGAAATCATGTTCACTGATGAGGTAAAGTATTCAAAACATATTATCATGGTAGTATAAAGCAGAGTAATGCTGAAAGCTGTAAAATGAGAACGCTGAAGCAATTGCTTAAGAGGATTGCGATGTGGCACGAAAGCAGCAGAGCTTTTATTATGCCACAGTTAAAACCACTTCCGGTTCTTCTGGTCGTGTTCAGTTTTTATCATACTAAATACATTTAAAGACTCTGTTGTAATGCTGCTCTGTGCAGTCTGATAAAGCACACAGCATATTAAAGCAACTTCAGTGGTTCCTGGTTTTTCATTAAACCAAACCTAGAAATCGAGGGTGTATGACGTCAATAGCTTGGCACACAAGACATGGTTCATGTCATTAGTCAAAATTTGAACGTTCTTTGAAAAATTTTGACAAATTAAATACAAGTCAGCAAAATATTAAACAAAGTTTTTGGGATATTTTAAAGAAAAAAAAACATACATTTTGTGCTTAAATTGACCTGTCAAAAAGCAAAAAGAGAAGAAATGTTTACATTTTTTTGTTGAACACTGTCCTACAACATGGTGCCTAAAACATGACAGAATTCAGATGCAAACCACGCATCTTATTTTAGGTATTTTACCAAAAACAATGATTTGATAGAATTTAATTTCCTAAAATGTAAACTAATGGGATCTGGTGGACAAATAAATGTTACCTTTGCAGTGCTATTGACATAAACAACCACCCAGATTGTTCTATATATCTTCGAAATGCCAAAAATCAAGCATCACTTATATTTTCTAATATATATATATATATATATATATATATATATATATATATATATATATATATATATATATATAATATACATATATAATATACATATATAATATACATATATAATATAATATAGTGAAACAGGTAAGGCACTTGTCTGTCTGTCTGTCTGTCTGTCTGTCTGTGGCTAATGGAGACAGAAAGGGTGTGTTCCCCAGAGTTCATTGAGATTCAGTCGGCGTGCCAGAGTTCCCTTGAATTTGTAGTTATCCCTAGGGTGTCTCCTCTAATGGCTGGTGACTCATACTGTGGTACAGGCATTATATTACTGTGAGTTTGCCAGCTCAGTGTTCTCTCATCATTCACAAAACACACACACAGTCATCAGAATCCATGATGCAACACCACATTACCCGCATCTACAGCTCCACTATGAGCCGTATGCACCTCCAATAAATAATAACTGAGTAGAAATACATGGTTGTAATCTCAGTTTTTTTATTTTTTATTTTTATTTTGTAGAGAAGCTTTAATAATGGCCCAAGGATGAAGTCGTTTTTGCTCAATTCAAATCGCAATAAAAGCTCCATGGCATATGTCATGAGTCATCTCCAATAAATCTGCATAGATAATGTAGCTATAATGTAGTTATTAAAATTCTCCCCTCTGACTGTACCCTCCTGCCGCAGCGCTGTCTATTTCTGTCTCTGTCTGCAGTAGATGAACAGTCTGTGAGTGTGTTACTTTGAGCTGTGACTGTAAGTCTAGACCGAGTTCCTCGCACACTCGCAGCCAAACAGAACTGTTGAAGCGTGACCAGGTAGAATGAGACTTCGTCGAAGGTCACCGTGATATGCAAATATTTCATATTGACTATGATTTCCTGTCATAGTCTTCTATAAAATTAAGATGACATTCACAGTAGACATTCACAGACATTCACCTGTTGGTGTGCACCAGGGCTCGCTTGATGTCACAGTTTGGTTTAATGTTTAATGTCACAGTTTGGATAATGTGAATGCTGCTTTGTGAATATGGGTGTATAAAAAGGGAGATCTGAGGCATATACAAATGCTGGTATATTTAATTTCAGATTTTTGAAGGAATATCTACAGTTGCTAATTTTATCTCACAGTCAGTTTACTGTATTTATAAGATATAATTGACTAAAAAACTGCACATTTTGTACTAATGTTGTTTCAGACTAATTAGATTTTTGTTTATCCTCTAAACACAAATTAACATATTTTTATGATGTGAGAGATTTCCCTAAAGCTTAAAGGTATTTAGCTCACCCAAAAATGAAAATTACTCCATAAGTTATTTAGCGTCAAGCAATATCCACTTTATATGACCGAATATTATATTGTATATATAAATATGTTATTATTATTCTGTCAGATGAACATAGTCTGAGTGGTTTAAAGGTGCCGTATGTAAGTTTGACACCCAGTGTTTGAATTAGGTATTGCACTCCTGGTTCAAAAGACACACAAGCGCAGGTTGCCAGATTGACGACATTAACAGAGCGAGCCTAACTATTGAGCCTTAAGGCTAATTTAAGGCTATTTAAGTCATGTTTAAATAAAAGCAACGACACGCGATAGAAGGAATATTTTCCATATTAAAAAGAGTCTTTGTTCTTACCAACACCTGAAATTTATATTTTAGAAATGGCTTCTATTTCTTACAGCTGAACAACAGGATAATCAGTCTTAGATCCGACTCACAAATTCTGTCCCATGGCCTCATAAGAAAACACTGTAAATTATTTGCTCTTAAATTTACAGTAAATTACTGGCTAATAATTGCATTACTTTCACATTAAGGTACGGTATTTAAATTCACAGTAAGTTACTGTGAGGTACTTCAAAATAGCAATCATTTTGTAAATATTTCTAAATATCAAAAAAGTGCCTGCACTAGCATAAAATGTAATCTCTATTAATTTATATGTTGGAGAAAAAAAAACATTATTATTAATGTTTGAATTCGTGAATTTCGTGAACAAACCTGCAAAAAGATATAGGAATTTTTACAGTAATTTGCTGTACTCATGATGCCTGCCTTAATTTCCCAATAAAATTCTGAATGCATAAAATTTAACTGTTAAATCCTGTAAAGTGAGACCAATGTAATTTGTTGTGAAAATTACAGTAACATGTTGTGAAATTCTGGCAATTTATGACAGTGCACACCTCAGAATACTGCCGAAAGTTGTAGGTCATCTGGGTACAGCTTTTCAAATACTATGTACAATACTATTTGGCTCATATACTGTCTTTCATGTAATTTCAGAACCAGTATGTTTTTTTTTTTATTTATGAACATTTTGTCATCACTTACTCTCATGCCATTTCAAGTCTGTATATCCTACTTTCTTACTTGAAATAAGAAGAAATGTCAGAGAATGAACAGATCAATTGTTTTTTTTTTTAATGGAGTTGTTTCAATGTTGCCTACAGCAGACGTTCAAGCCTTCATCACAGACAATTATGATGTTAAACTGTATTTCAAATAAATGCTGTACCTTTTTTCTTCCGTTTTTCAAGAAGAGACCTAAAAAAAGTCACAGATTGTACAAAACTATTAACTGTCAGAAAAAACAAGCCCTAAATCTTCATATTACTATGATGATCAGATTTCATAGTGTGGTCATGATTTAAAAAAATAATAATTTAAAACTTACAGGGTGTTTTCTTCTCTGTTTTGACCCTCTCTATAATACACTTGACTTTGGTTTGGTGATTGGGTAGCAGTATGGGATATTGATATAATAGATGAGTGCCTTTTTGATGTTGTGTCTTTAAAACAATTCTGTATATAACATATAAAAAAAAGCTTGTATGAAACTCCTACATTTTATGAGCTGTAAACTTAAATCCTGCCTTATATTCGCATTACACACTAAAAAATATGCCACATTATAGATCTAAAATGGGTTGTTTCCTGTTGACTTTGAAGTGCGTTAATTGATTTAATACCATTTTGTGAGCACAAACCCAATTTCAAATAATGCTATTGCGATAAGAGTTTAAGTGCGACGTGTTTTTTTCAAATGTTAATTGTCCATATTAATTAATAATTCACCAGCGAAACACTATTATCACATCAACGTACACTTAGACTGCATTATGTTAATGGAAAAGTTTGAGCAGACATTATAGACTGAACTTTGGTCCAGAGAGTCTGAGGTGAAGGTCAGAGTTTGTTTTGCCATTGAATCACACAGAAAATCCTTTCAGTTCTTTTTTTCAAATATCAAATGAAAATCCAGCTCTAAATGTGTCTCTTTTTATCTGTCTTTTTTCATCTCACCAGTCCATCCTCTTCTTTAGCAGCTTGTCAATGCATAAATGATTAAACCATGAACTGTCTTTATGTTCCGACAGGACATGGAGGAACACATGGCCTTCATCATGACTGTGCCTACAACACTGGCCATTTTTTTGGCCATCTTCATTCTCGTCTGCATCGAGTCTGTCTTCAAAAAGCTCCTTCGCCTCTTCTCCCTGCTCATCTGGGGCTGTCTGGTTGCCATGGGTTACCTCTTCATGTTTTTCGGTGGGATCATCTGTCCGTGGGACCAGGTGAGACTTGAGTGACAGCACTTTCATAGCTCTCCAGTTATTTTATTTTTTCCATTGTCCGCCTTTGACCTCTATGACTATCAATCTATAATTTGCCTTATTGTCACACTGAGAATCCCAGTGTCTGATTTTGCCAGTAGAAATGTCCTATTATATGTTGTTAGTAAATATGTTATATTTTCAGCTTTATAGATCATATTTTGATCGAGCAATCAAACCAATTCCCTTAAAGGGCACCTATAGCTTTTGGAAGCTGTTTAACAGAACGCTGTGTAAGTAAAGTGTGTCCACTGTCATATTGGAGTGCTATAAACAAAACAAGTCTCTTTTTTAAAATTTTATGACATTAAAATAGGATTCAAATCCTAATGATTTTGAGGCCGATCATACTGTGATTTAGGAATGCAGTTTTCACCACCCACCAAACTGATTGTATTATGCGAATTAACATGTCTCCGTAGTAATGCGTATAAACATGTCCACAGAACAGGATTAGCAAACTGGGATTAAAAGATCTGTTTCAACTCTCTGTGATCAGCTCCACCTCAAGAAATAGTTTTACACGTTTAAAACATTTTTAAACCATTCTTAACCATTAGAATCACCACAGCCGTATAGTGTCAGTAAACGCATGTCTGTACTGCAAATGTTATAACAACATTTGTGTAAGACTCATCATTTCAGAAAGGCTTGAATAAACTCCACTAGAAATACATCAAATAAACTTACTTGGTATTTGTGACTAATGAGCTGGATTTCTGCTTCATTCGTGCCTGTCTCTGTCACTGACTGCTGTTTATCTGACATAACGCATGAGAAGCAGATACGCATGTGGGAATGGTGGGCGGGGAGAACCAGCTCATTTACATTTAAATATGTAAATGTAAATACATTTACATTTAAACTACAAAAACAGCTGTACTCTCCTCACATCCCAAATTGGACATTTTCTGCATTGTATAATAAATAATAAATATGAATTTTGGTTGCCATACCTGACGGATAAATGTCAGTATTTGACGTCAATATGACGTTGGTTTAAGATGTTGGCTCGACGTTGGATTTTAGTCACTTTCCAACACAACCTAAAATCAACCAAATACGTTCACGTTGTTATTAGACGTCAAAATAAAATTGTCCTCAGACTCTGGCGACCTAAATATATCCTAGTATTAACGTCTTATGACTTTGTGTGTCTTCTGGGAAGATATTTTGAGGAATGTTGGAAAAAATCCATAGTAGAAACAATAAATGCTATGGAATCAACGGTTATTTTTCCCAATATACCTCAGTATACTATATCTTCCTTTGTGTTCAACAGAAGAAAGAAACTCAAACAGGTTTAAACAAGTAGAGGATGAGTAAATGGGTCGTTTTTTGGGTGAACTATTCCTTAAAGAATATAACAAAGAATTTATTTTATGAAATTCCCATATTTCATTAGCCTTCAACTTAAATCCTGCTTTAAAATTGGCATTTCATATACTCTTTTACCCCAAAAAAGCTCTCTGTTTTAGTACACTTGATTTTCTCAGTGCCCGCCTTCAACCTCTATCACTTTCACTCTGTAATGTCTCTTCCTATCACACTGAAGCGCTCAGAATGTACCATTCGCCATGCATAAACCACAAGTTGCATCAGTTCAAAATATATGTAGATGTTCAGGTAAATTGCTTGGATGAAAAGCGCTCCACAATCATGCAGATATTCACTAACGCGGTGTCATTTTCCCCCAGTCATTTGCACAGTAATTCATGAATTTTAGCATGCGAGCTGTTCCGCGCACTGAATCATTCATTAGTTCATTGAACTCCGCTTAACACATGAGTCTGGCTAATGACTGTGACACAGTCTCCCCGTAAATGCATGTCTTGGAGTAATTATGACAGTTGGCACTATTTCTGTCTACATCTGCATCTATAAAGCGAATCAGGTATTAAGCTGACTTGTTCGCGTACTTAGTTTCTGCTTTTTGCAGGATAATGTGCATTCAGCCTATAGCCATTCAGCAAGATGGCCAAAAACAGCAGTGGTTTTGTTGGTCTTTTGTAAACAGCTCTTGAGTTATGATATTACTCTGGCTGTAGGAGGAGAGATAGCCTGTTTGGTGCGGGAGTAAATGTAGCTTGCGGTGAGTCATCCGGGCTGTTTGCTCGACATGACTTAATAACTTAATAACTCGGATGGGCTCGGTGATCTGGAAACGATGTGATATGCATATACGACACAAACTGGCTCCGGATCAAAAGACGGCAACATTTCATCAGGAACTACTCCAGTAAGAGCTGGGTGGCACTTACACGACATCCATTTAAAGCTATGAGTCGTAAATAAGCCCACTGATCTGGAAAGAGATGTCACTGTTAGAAGTGAGGTTATTGGTAACATATTAATGAGTGGGCCAAAGTTGTAATGTATTTATATTATCTGACTTTGCTAATTTTTTCCCTTGTTTTATGTTTTGCTTTTGTATTTTACTCTGCTTTTGTTTCGTCTTTTTGTTTTTCTTTTATTTACTTGGGTCTTTTGTTTTTTGTATTTTTGTTTTGCTTTATAATGTTTATTTTTGCTTTTCTTTACTTATTTTTGTGCTTTTCATTTTGTTTTTTGTTTGTTTTGCTTTGGTTTTTGCATTATGTTTGGTTTTGCATTGGTTGGTCTTTTGTTTTGTTTTGCTTTGCTTTTGTGGAATTTTGTGCTATGCTTTTGTTTCGTCTTTTTGTTTTGTTTTTATTTGCTTTTAATGGTTTGTATTTTTGTTTTGCTTTTAAAATGTTTTGGGTTTTTTGTTTGTTTTACTTCAGTCTTTTGTATTATTTTTGTTTTTGCATTGGTTGGTCAGTTGTTTTCCTTTACTTTTTTTATAGGATTTTTTGCAATGCTTTTATTTCAGATGTTTTGTTTTGCTTTGATCTTGTGGTTTTAAGTAAAGACATTTGTCACTGCTTAATGAAAAATAATGGTATGAAGAAGTCATTTGATGTGAGTAACATTTAATGGTTCCAGTATTTTAAAAAAAACATAACAAAAAACAAGTAAAAAACAAAACAGTTCATAGACTGTAAAAACGATTAGTTGACATTACCTTCATATTGTGATGCAGTTCCTAGAGAAACGGAATATTGAATGACACAACAGTGAGTGTGGCTTGTTTTTCTACTGCGAGTTTAATTGGTGCATAAAGTAGGCATTTTATTCAGAAAAAAAATGGGAAAAGGGTTTGGGGAGAGTTATTACAACCTAACAGACACTTTCTTCTCACCATTTCGGTTTGTTGTCAAAACTGACAGTTGGAGCAACATGGTTAAATATGTTAGCCATGCCTAATTCCTAAGATATCATCACCTTAGAATTATATGGTTCTATCTTATATTTTTGTCAAAATTGAGTTATTGACATTCTTATTAATTGACAACTTATATTATGGGATGTTTCTTTTTATAAGTTGTTTACATTTTATTTTAAAAAACAAATGTTACACACATACTGTTTGCTTTGGAATGAAAAAACCTTGAAGCTCAATATCATTCAGAACGCAGAGAGAACCTTATAATTGCAAGGTGACGCTATAAGTAATCTGACAAATTAACCGAAAAAAAGGAAGTGCATTTTCAGATTTTATTTAAAAATTAGAGGGGCAAACATTTGTCTTGACATGCACAGATTAATTGTTCACCACAAAACTAACAATGTGAGTGTTACGTTCCCCTCAACTTTGGCTAGGGGGACACAGGAACGCAACAGAATATTAGTGGAGTTTTGTGTGTGTGTGTGCGTGCGTGCGTGCGTGCGTGCGTGCGTGCGTGCGTGCGTGTGTGTGTGTCAGTCAGCAATGAGGTCACATGAGCAACTTCTCAAAGGACTAAACAAAGAAAATGCAACTTGAATAAAGATTAACAATATTTATTAAAGGATTAAGGGAGGGTTCCAACAAAAAGGCTTCAAGAGGGGGTTCAAGCCAAAACAACAAACAGAGAGAAAGGGAAGAACTGAATAATCTATCAAAGAAAAGAAAAATACGTCAAAAGTACTCTCACTCCCTTACTAACTTAAACAGGAGAAAATGGTTACAAAAAGAAAAATGGCACCCCCTCCCTACTAACCCAATCCCAAATTAACAGAATAAAGAGTGGATAACAAAGTAGTATTGAAAACAAAAATTAACTTACAATCAAAAAGAGTTCGAGGCAAAGGCTATTTGAGATGATCAACAGCATCAACAGAACTTAAACAAATTAAAGCTCCTAATCAACAATTAATGTTTAAAGGATCAAACTAAATATATATATATATATATATATATATATATATATATATATATATATATATATATATATATATATATATAAAGCCTCCACACATACACAAAAACACACTGTTCTAGCGGAGAACTGCTGTTTAAATGCCCACTGCTTTTCTCGTCCTCCAATCACGGAGTGGTTCATAAGTGGCAGCAGGTGACGGTCATTAGCTCCTAGGCTAGCTACTAGGGTGTAGCAGAGAAAGAAAAAACAAAACAGAAGCAAATACGTCCTGGGACGTAACAGTGAGCTAACAAAATCATATGGCTAGTTTTGGTTTCTTAGGGGCCTTAAGTAAACAAACTGTGCATAATTATAAAAGTTAAGTTAAATCAACTTGCTGCTTTTAAGGCAACAGGTTTGCTCACTTTTTTAAAGTAAAGTAACTAATCGCTTTTTACACTGTATGTGATTAGCAGTAGCTCACTTCCTTGATTTGGTGGGATTGTGTTAACATCAGAAGTAAACCATTCTTCCTCCAAGCCACAAGCAAAGCTGCACAAGTGACCCGTGTGCATGTGTGAGTCTATTACAAATGCCAACAGTGGTGCTACGCAAAATCACTTCTGTATCATAATATCTAATCTTGCATATGCACCTGCGTACCATTTATGTGCGTACCTGCTTATAAAGCTAGTTTTTAATGGACAACAGAAAATAAAGATAAGTGTTTTGATTGCCTTTTGAAGATGGTGTAATTACGGCATCTACCCCAGCAGACCCAATGGGCCATGCTAACCATAAATTAAACCAATTAACCATTAACCAATTAAACCTTCAATCTTCATCCAGTCCAGGTTGGATTGTCATGTTGGGCTGGTAGATTATAGCAGTTCCAACTAGAGCAACTGTTAAGTTGAAACATTAAAATCCCAGTGAAATCAAAACAAACATGTTAGCATCAGTATGTTAATCTTAAGGATATCTATAAGCTACACTGAAAAAACCCTTTCATTTATCCAATAAAAAAAATGTAGAATAATGGTTTACATCTAAAATTTATATCTTGACCCAATGAAAAATTAACAGTTTGCCTTAAACCTAATTGTCTATTTTATATAACCTGATACAAAGCAAATTTGTCTTGTTGAAGAAAGTCAATTAATTTAAACAAGAAGATATAGGTTTAATCTAAACAACAATTACCATAAAATGTTCATTCTTCCAATTTAAAAAAAAAAAATAGAGTAATGGTTTCACACCTAAATTTGATCAATTGAGCCAATGAAAAATAAATAATTTGCCTTAAACAAAAATGTTTAAGTCCATGAAAGTACAAAGCATATTGAGCTTCTGTTTAATACGCATGCACTGGCCTGTGTGAGTAACCTTAAAATTTTAAATAATTGGTAAAAACAAATATTTCTTATTTTTTGAAAAATATCTTATTATTGAAAAATAAAGCAAATAATATTAAACTGAAATGAAAGATAATTTTTTAATTGGATGAAGTACTGTTTGAATTTTTTTTCAGTATAGTGTGCTCCAAAACCATGACAAAATTCACATTTAGAAGATATAAACATCCAAAGCTTGTCACTTCTGCCTAAATGGAACAATGCTTTATTTTGACATCACCTCATTCTTCAGTTTCTCATCAGATCTTCTGTCAAATCAAATGCTCTCAAGTATGTGACATGCCCTGCCCCCTTCAAGCCACTTCTCGTTTGACACGCTTGAGCTCAACCACTAGCAAAAACAAAACACTATTGGCTGGTAGATCTTCTCCACAGTAGAGTGACGTTGCGGCTCCCAAAGTATTTTGATTAGGCAATATCTAAACAATAAAAATAGATACAGTGTTTATTTTAACAGCACAAATATATGACACCAATTTTGTGTGATTTAGAAAATCTGGGGTGGAGAGTGACGTCATGGCTCCCGAAATATTTTGATAAGGCAATATCTAAACAATAAAAATAGATACAGGGATTATTTTAACAGCACAAATCAAGCACAAATGAATGACACCAGTTTTGTGTGATTTAGAAAACCTGGGGTGGAGTGTGACGTCATGGCTCCCAAAATATTTTGATAAGGCAATATAAACAATAAAAATAGATACAGTGATTATTTTAACAGCACAAATCAAGCACAAACGAATGACACCAGTTTTGTGTGATTTAGAAAATCTGGGGTGGAGTGTGACGTCATGGCTCCCAAAATATTTTGTTAAGGCAATATCTAAACAATAAAAATAGATACAGGGATTATTTTAACAGCACAAATCAGACACAAACGAATGACACCAGTTTTGTGTGATTTAGAAAACCTGGGGTGGAGTGTGACGTCATGGCTCCCGAAATATTTTGATAAGGCAATATCTAAACAATAAAAATAGATACAGGGATTATTTTAACAGCACAAATCAGACACAAACGAATGACACCAGTTTTGTGTGATTTAGAAAACCTGGGGTGGAGTGTGACGTCATGGCTCCTGAAATATTTTGATAAGGCAATATCTAAACAATAAAAATAGATACAGGGATTATTTTAACAGCACAAATCAGACACAAACGAATGACACCAGTTTTGTGTGATTTAGAAAATCTGGGGTGGAGTGTGACGTCATGGCTCCCGAAATATTTTGATAAGGCAATATCTAAACAATAAAAATAGATACAGGGATTATTTTAACAGCACAAATCAGACACAAACGAATGACACCAGTTTTGTGTGATTTAGAAAACCTGGGGTGGAGTGTGACGTCATGGCTCCTGAAATATTTTGATAAGGCAATATCTAAACAATAAAAATAGATACAGTGATTATTTTAACAGCACAAATCAAGCAAGTGTGACGTCACGGCTCCCAAAATATTTGGTTATATCTAAACAACGAAAATAGATAAAGTGAAAATAGATAAACACAAACCAGCACAAATCAGAAACAAACGAATGACACCAGTTTGGTGCCATTTAGACGAAGTGGGGTGGAGAGTGATGTCACGACTCCTGAAATATTTTGCTTAAATCTAAATAAGGAAAACAGATACGCTGTTTGTTTTAACAGCACAAACCAGCACAAATCGAGCACAAATAACCTGTGCTGATTTGAAGTCATTTCAGCAACATGGGGTGGAAAGTGACGATATTAAATAATGCTTAATATCTCAGACACCCAAACCAGCACAAATGTTCATTTTTCGGCACAAATCAGCACATACGTAGCACAAACAAATGGCATAGTTTTGGAGATTATTTGTTTTTATGGGGTGCCAATTTGACAGAGGTTATGTACCTCCTTGTCTTCATTTTTCAGCTAAAATTACATCACATATTGAAATGCAAAACACTTCATGGGACCTTTAAATTAAGAAACTAGCAGTGAGATACCAGTACTGTTAAAACCAGTCTGGCCGCTGTCATATAAATTACTCTTCAAGCTTTCTGCAGTCGAACCAACATAGTGTGACTAAAGGTCCAGCTCTAACAGGGATCCGGAAGTGTGATGGAGGAAATTCAAATAAGCCTGCTAATAAGACTTCACATACAGTATGTGACGCAAAAGAACTAGTCGGGTTCAGGCAATCTGAATAAGCCAGCACCTAATTAGGACTCAAAGTGCTGCAGCACAGTACTAATTAGCAAAGACTTTCTGGAAGCGTCTTAAAGTAGCATGTGTGCACTTATTAGCGTAAATGAATAGGATGGTGGCTATGTCTACAGTAGTTGACGACTTAAAGAGCTCTATTAGGCTATGCTCTGTTTAATTACCTGTTTTCAATCGTAGGTTTTGAGCTGCATGCTGTGCTGTTTTCTGATTATGTTGTTTGAGGGGCAACATCACTAACTGCACCGCCACATTGACTGAGCTCTAATAAGCTATATGCTCACTGTCGCTTTCCGACACTTGTAAGGAAAAACTGTGGCATTTTCCCCCAGCATGGGTCGAGGTGCTACTACAGATGAAAGCCCTCACTGTTGCTTACAGAGGTCTGTAATGCGGGCACCATTAACCCACAGCAGCAGTTCTCCATTAGAGACGCCCATGAAAAGCCAGCAGCTTTTGTATGTTGTACAGAAGAGAGAAGATAATTGAGCTCAGAGGCAGCAGACGAACAAAAGGCACCGTACTCACCTTATGCCAATCAGCCTGAGGGCAAAGCAAGAGAAAAGACCCCTGAAAACACACAGAACCCCCGTTTCCCACAGTTTGGAGTTGCCAGAAGTGCCGCTTGAATGCCTTGTGTAATAGACATAGAAGAATGATGGGGAGCTAATGAAGTAATCAGAGAGCGAAGGAGGCAGACAGGTGGAAAATAGATTTCAGAGTCACTTTAAAAACAATTTAAGGAGGAAAATGACACATTTTGTTACAGCAATGAAGCTAGAAGAGTGAAATCTGTAAATCAGTAGTATGGCACAATAAGCATTTAGTGAGAATTTGAAAAGCAGCTTTTTGCACACACACATATATATATACCCCAGTTAAATTGCTCAAATATTTTGGATAATATCTTTATGCTGTTCTATACATATATATCGGTAATAAGTCATGTGACCAAAAAGGACCCAGTTGGGTCTACCACCACAATCACTAAACCTCAGATCTACATTTTGAATGATGCTAATTCGTCATTCTTCGTCACATCAGTTAATTATTAATTGAAATGTTGTATGTTAATTATCCACGATTCACGCATATTATTTCAGTTCTTCCTGAATCTTGGAGGTGTGATTATTTAGCGTGTGATGACAGCTCTACTTCCTATATATTCCATCATTATGATTTTAATGGAAGGCTTTCAGATAATCAGATTACTCCATTTCCAAATGTTTATCTGGACATTAAGATCCCAATAGACCACATAATCTTATTCGTTATGAAAAAGCAAACCTGTTAAGTGTATCATATGTATTTACTACCATCTGTTGCCATAGCAACTCTGGAGAAATGTGCTTTCCATATGTTACAATTACATTTTATGTAATTGTCATATAACAATAATATAATCATATAATCATAAAGTCATATAATCATAACTTACCAGATCCATAAAGCAGTAATGCCACAACATATCTAACTCCACATATCTGTGTAATAAACTGTGCTGAAAAGACAATATAAAGTGGTACACATATTATTTCTTGACTTATATAATAATCTACAATATTTATGCATAATTGCATCTACAAAAAAAAAGGTGACAATATATATGGCATGATTGCAGTCCCGTTGAGATGATAGGTTTATCAATATTTTATTGACTTTATTTTTTAGTTTCATTTCATGTAATTTCATTTCATGTAATTGTGTTTTGTCACCTTTCAATAGCCCCTTTCACACAGTAATACCAGTAAATATCCTGAAAATTTCCAGAATTACTTTACCAGTAAATTCATAAAAAGGTGTTCATACAGGCACGGATGTTCCGTAATTTTTCTAGAAAGGACCATTCACACATCCATTCCAAAATACCGGTAAATTCTGACATCATCAACCAGAAATGAGCTGTAAACGGCTGCACTTGTATTTGTAAACATAAAATGGGTCAGGTTTTTCTTGATGGTTTCACTTTTATTTAAAGCTTTAGCATTCATGTAGCTGCTTTGTAAGACATCCAAAGGCAGAAACACGAAGCGCAGCTAAATGTTTATAGACTTGACTACATCACAAAACATTAAAAACAAAAAAATGCAAAAATTAGCTTAGAGCAGTTTAAGGAACACAATTTAACCAGACATACATTTTTTAAAAATCATAGTCATACTCATAATACAATACCTTTAGTTAAATACTGGGAAAAGGTAAATGTTGTAAATGTTTCATTGGCAACTAGATTAAATTAATTTATATATATATATATATATATATATATATATATATATATATATATATATATATATATATATATATATATATATATATATATATATATATATATATATATATATATATATATATATATATATATTCATGGTTTCAATGTTAGTTTTAGTTAACTAAATTTTAGTTAATAACCCTCATCCAGGAATAGTTCCGCTGAGAGTGTATTTGAAAAATTAGAAAGACCGGATGATAATAAAATCTTTTATCAGCTCAAATAATCAGACTCTCTACAGGAACACATTAATAATGAGCTAAATTATAATTAGACTTGTTAATATTTTAAAATATCATCAGATTGGATTAATGATATTTTTTGGCTTGCAAATGAACTTTTTTTTCCCATCTAATGAGAAATCTGAGACATACAGTCAAATGCAAATCTCGTTGGCAGGTACAGCGTGTGTATGATAATTCAGAACTGATTAATACCAGCAAACTTCTCCAAATGAGATCTGAGACTTTCTCAGAGCTCAAACCAGCTGTGACTGTATTTATTTTCAGCCCAGCAAGAAATTATCACTAAAACTGGCTACAAGGGATAGACCTTCCATCATAACATGAAAAGACCTAAGATATAAAATCTGATTTACATGACAGTTATTATTCAGAATAATTAGACTATATTTTAAAGTAGCATTTGTTTCATTCAAAAATACTGAATAAAAAAAAACAGTAATTCTATAAAATAACATAATTTTAAAAATGTACTATTGTTTCTTTACAAAAACGCGGTGGTTTTAGGTATTGATAAGAATTATATATATCAACTTTGAGAATAGATTAACTGCAATATTTTTTTATCGCGTGATAAGAGTCTCGCGTTAACGCAGCACATTAACTTAATGAGTGGTGGGCCATTATCAGCGTTAACGTGCTGCGTTAATGTGAGACTCTTATCGCACGGTAAAAAAATATCGCCGTTAATCTATTCTCAAAGTTAAGTTGGGAGCTGGGTCTATTCTACCCTAGCTATAATGACTTTCACCTTGATACTTGATAACACGGATGTATATCTGACCGGTGAGCTGTCTGACAAAAAAGTGCCCTTCTGAATCAAATCAGCAGGATGCCCTTCTGGATCTTTCACTTACTCCGGCAGTTTCACATTCACCCATGAACATTTCATTCTTGCCCCCGTGACAAACTGATGTATTAGACGCAAATAAAGAGTAAGGACTGGTGGAAGAGTGTTATGGAATTTAATAACGCACGCCAAATGGAAAGATAAAACTTCCGCATTTTGCAGTGTGTGTGTTTGTGTATGTGTGTGTGCGGTCCTTTACTGACAGTCATGTGTGTGGATCTTGTTGGAAAATATGGCGAAAAGTCCTACATGACGGTAATAGTTTGATTGCGGTGTTTACTTCAATAATGCCACTAATATATGCAAACTCCACATGTCTTAATTCAATTTCTGTTTAGTTCAGTTATGACTTTAGTCATCAAAAATCACTGTTTCGAGCTTATGTAGGCCTACAGTTTAAAATTCATGTTTACCTCAATAATAATAATCACCAATTATCATAGTAGAACAGTTTCTCAAGCAGTTTGTGATTCATTTTGGAAACAGGAGATGAGCCCCTGGTCTAATGCACCACCTGGCTTGAGAAACCCGTTCTCAAAGCCTTACTTTTAGTAATTATTCGGGTAGCACACATATTCTATATTCTGAATGCCTTTGGCAGAATTTTAATCTAGATTAATTTCAAGATTACAGTGAGATTAATCTAGACCTATAATTTATATATATATATATATATATTTCAATCATTTCTAAAGGATTATATAGAAAATAAAACCTTCTTATTTCGTGTCAGAGTTACTGTAATTACAAATATATAGTTTGTGACTATGTGGAATTTAGTTTGTGCAGCAAAATTTCTACAAACATGCTTACAATGTAGTATTTCATGCTTGCATATTGTAATTGAATGGCATCAATATGCTAGTTCATAATAATAGCACAATAAAACGTTAACCATTTGTCAAAATATGCTAGAAACTGGCAATCAATGTGTTACAAAAATTATAAAATAAATAAAATTCATGCTATTTACACCTTAAGACATGCCTCGGCCATGCTAGCATTGTTCTAAAATATGCTAACAATGCGGTAATGCTTTCAACATTCTAAAACATATTAGCAATAAGCTAAACATGTTATAAAGATTCTATGATTGGATATTACTGTTACTAAAACTATAATAAAGATAACATGATAAAACATGAGTAATTTGCTCATTTGTGTTAACATGTTCAGTTATTATGGTTACAGGCTGGTAGTGCTACAACTTGCTAACCGCATGCTAAATGTTGCATCATACCTGATTTGTCATGCTAAAACAAGATAGCAACATTTTACTAGCATGCTCAAGCATGTTAGCCAGTGTACTAATATTAAACCGAAACATGCCAACCACGCAATAAATAATGCAGAAACATGTTCAATTTTGTTGGATCATTCATGGTTTGTCAGGCTCAAATATGCTCAAACATGCTAGCCATGTTATTGTTGTTCTAAAACCTGCTAAACAGAGTGCCAAAATTTGATGCGCAATATTGTAAATCATGGTTGCAATGAGATTGTATGTGCAATAAACATACTAACAACATGATAGAACATTCTAGCTAAATCATGCTAGCAATGTATTTAAATATGCTAGTAACATGCTTGCATATTCAGCATGCTATGTTCTGAACTCCCAGATTCCAGATGTGTACTGTGGATGTTTGTAATTCAGTACTTAAAAACATGGGCTGATTTTGTGAAAGACCATTAAATTGAACTGCCAGTCTTAATCCAACAAATAGATGGACCAGAACTTTAGGCAGGCATGGAATTGGCAAGCCATCAGTTCATTGGAAAGATTAAACATTTAAACATGCCAACTCTTCAGGCTGAGCATTAGAACTTGAGCAAAAGCACAGACTATCCGAGCAATCGGAGGTGAAAGTGCGAGAAACCCCCCACCATCCAAGAGCCCAGCGGAGCGTTCAGTCTGCTAGGGGATTTGCTCTCCTTCACGAACCAAATGTAACCATTTCTGGCAGCTCGTCTGATCTTCCTCTGTGCCGGACAGAGTGGAAATGTCGATCGATAAGGCTCAAGACATGTTTTGTCTGGAAAATTCTCTGTTCTGCAATCTGTTTGGTTTTTTTTTGGCAGTGTGTGTGTGTGTTGCATATGTGTGTGGTCTGTAGGGGTGACCAAGCCAGAAATCCATTAGGCTTTGCTACCATCCAGTGCTCTAGCTGCCGTTCCTACAGGGCTATATTGAGTTTCCACTCACGACAACAGCACTTAAAACATAAGCTTTGGAATATTTATGAGGGTATTACATCGTTCTAGTGTTGGAATTCTGACGAAACATGCAGTTGGGCACTAACTGAATGACTAGACATCATTCAAAGGGGACATGACTTGCAAAACCGGATATTTAGTGACACTTTACAGCAAGATTCCATCTGTGAACTACATCAGTTAACATGAATGAATACATAATGATGAATAATACATCTAAGACCACCGATATCTTGTGCATCACTACTGATAGCTGCTAGTTGACATGCACTTGTCACTGTGTTGTACAGTCAACAAATGGTCTAAAGCAGGCCATCAAAATATCATACATTCCTTTTAATGATTAATAATCTTTGTTTACATTGGTTAAACATACAACTCATTGTTCAATTCGTAACTTTTTGATTTAGTGGCTAATTTGTACTCGAATGATTTCATATGATTTTATTCATTCATTCATTTTTTTTGGCTTAGTCCCTTTATTGCCCTTACAGCCACAACCCAACTCTAGGAAACACCCACACACTCACAAACAGCCAATTTAGCTTATTCAATTCACCTAGAGCATGTCTTTGGACTGTGGGGGAAACTGGAGCACCCGGAGGAAACCTACGCAAACATGGGGAGAACATGCAGACTCCACACAGAAATGCCAAGTGACCCACCCAGGACTCGAACCAGCAACCTTCTTGCCCTCATATGATTTTATTTTAGTAAGATTTGCTCATTCCCCAATGTAGTGTAGGGTTAGAGGAGGAGTTTGGGCTCATGGCTCAGTTTAACAATAATGCGTTTTAATATGAATTCAATTGTGTAAATTTGTACAAATTAGTCATTTTGCTGACAGAGTGTAAAATAGTTACATTGATAATGTTAATAATGATGCTGCATTATTTGAGTGTACTTTACTGTTCCAGTGAGCATGTGTATTTCATATATATATATATATATATATATATATATATATATATATATATATATATATATATATATATATATATATATATTTACTACCTGACGAAAGTATTGTCATTCTAGTAGATCATTTGGAAAAGTGGCAGAAGGTAGATTTTTCCGGTGAATAATCCGTTGAACTGCATCCCAATCATCACAAATACAGCAGAAACCTACTGGTACCCCCATGGACCCAAGATTCTCACAGAAATCAGTCAAGGTTGGTGAAGGATAAATCATGGTTTGAAGTTATATTCAGTATGGGGGTGTGCAAGAGATCTGCAGAGTGGATAGCAACATCAACAGACCGGGGGTATCAAGACATTTGTGGATTGGCCAGACCAGTAACCAGACATGAACATTATTGAGCATGTCTGGGGTAAGATGAAGGAGGAGGCATTGAAGATGAATCCAAAGAATCTTTATGAACTCTGGGAGTCCTGGAAGAACGCTTTCTTTGCCATTCCAGATGACTTTATTAATAAGTTATTTGAGTCATTGCAGAGATGTATGGATGCAGTCCTCCAAGCTCATGGGAGTCATACATAATATGAATTATTTTTCCACTGCACCATGACTTTATATTCTATACTGTACATTTTTTTCTGTTAAGTGAAAGACTTTTGTCCAAGCAAAGTCAGTCCTTACTGCACGAGGCATGATCATATTTTATTTTGGTAAAATAAGTGTAATCTAGAGGCCTTTACCTAAGAAAGCTTGTCTAACATTATGACAGATAGTAAATGTAGTATATAATAAATGTAAGTGTAGTGTAGTATATATCTTCATATTCATAGAGTACGTTTCACCTTTTCTAAGAGCTACAAGTCAGATTTCAAAGAAATTCCTTCATCTTATGAGATAAAAGAGCTTGATGTACACATACCTTGAGGACCTACATCATTTTCTCTAGTTCGTACTAAGAAGTACATTTACAAAACTGAATTTATGCAATTTTCAGATGATGAATGGATCAACACAT
This sequence comes from Danio aesculapii, assembly GCF_903798145.1. Taxonomy (NCBI): domain Eukaryota; kingdom Metazoa; phylum Chordata; class Actinopteri; order Cypriniformes; family Danionidae; genus Danio; species Danio aesculapii. Next base: position 28,830,251 of record NC_079453.1, on the reverse strand, counting down.
GAGCGCCCACGTCAGTGAGCCCTATTGGGTGATGTAGTCAGATGAAAACAGGATGAATATTTTCCTAAACACCACATAAACGAGCGATAAGACTAAAATGATTGCCAAGATTGTGCTGCTTCTGGCTGTATGTGGCTGTACTATCATTCTGAAGTATCCCAGTGTTTGGAAAAAGTGCCTGGAGTTTATTTTTAACAGTGTTCCTGATCTTTTCAGTGTGAACAGTTTGAGCAGCACATTTTGTGCAGCAAGATTGGCTTTGTAAACGGGCTGCTTTGACAGGTTGAAAAAACAGGTTATATAAAAAGATTTAATGTGTGTAGGGTATTTGACTGCCAAGCCAAAGTACACATTTATTATAACATATAGACCATGAACATACATTTCACCAATACAAGCAGTTGTTTTTATTTGTTATTAGTTTTGAGTCATAAATAAAAAGAAAGTGGTTGATTGGTTAAGAATGGCATTTACCACACTCGCAGTGTCAGATTGAGCTCCATTTTCCCTCACAACGAATCTTAAAACTTTTCTGTAATAAAGGTCTTTGCACTCAAACATGTCAAAATGTCATCCCTGATTGAGAGTCTGACAATCCCTGTATGGTGAAGCTATGATAACGAACACTCTGTACCCATGTTTCATGGATCATCTCACTTTTTGAGGCATTTGTCTTGAATCATCATGAACACTCCACATGCAACAGCTTCGTTTCCATCCATTTATTTGTTTAGTGTTTTTTACAGGTTTATTCTGAAAACATAGCCCTCTATATGTTTCTTCAGATCACAAATTATGTAGCCAGAAGTACGTATGGCTGCTTTTCATCTTTAAAACTAATGCTACGGGGTGGTATGACGTCATTCCTTTTCGCACTTACCAGCTGAACGTTTACCTCCATGTGAACAGCTTTCCTGCTGTTACCAGTTTGTCCAGTTAGCTCGCTATGTAGGTTGGCGAACTTTGAGACACAGAGAGGAGCTGACCACCACGATAGGGTTCGAGTCTGGTGAAGAATGGTTCCAGAAGGCGGGAAGACAAAAACAGAAGCCAAAAAATAAAATAGACAAGTAAATAACAGGGCGAGAATGAGGTAAAATCTGAAAACGGGGTAAAAATCAGGTAAGGGGTTTTCTTTTTTTGGATTGCTTTTGAAAATTGCCAGTTGGGTTTAGGGAAGTGGGTGGGTGGGCAGGCCAATCGGTGCTTTTGGAAACACTATTGGTTGGCTTTAGGGAAGATGGATCGGTCAGTCAGTTGTTTAGTCGGTTAGTCAGTCAGTCAGCTTACAGCGGCCTCTAGTGGATTTCCATGAGAACAGCAGGCGCAAATGGCACTCGCAAGAGAAATTTGAAATCTCAAAAAGCATACACATCGGCCTCTAGTGGATTTGCAAAAACCAAAAACACATAGCTCCTGTAAATTTTGGGTGCTCTCCATAAATGTATGTAGAGGTACGTTTTCGGAATGAGTCTGGGTTGTTGTTTTTTTTGCAAAAAAAAATACAAAATAAATACATAAATAGAGGATACTAAAATAAACTACAAAGGGAAAACAGGTGTAAAATAAATTAATTCACCAAAAAAAATCATGTGAATCATGTTAAATAACAAGACTAAACAATCTCAATGCACATACCATTTCCAATTTTTAAGTAGTTCTGAAATGCCTGAGCGAGGGAAAAAGCAGGCGCAGCCAGCTCTTTTCTGCCCAAACTTATTGTGCAGATCTGCAATCTAAATGCCAGACTCTTGAGATGTAATATAATAATTTAGCTTGTTGTATTCATATTTGTGGAAAGCTTGCACATACTTATTATCCTGTCATGAAAATTCACCTTTATTTCTACAGTACTTACAATTTAAATTGTGTCAAATGTGCTTTGAAGGATAAATGTAAAATGACAAAAGGCAGATGTTCTGCCTGCATGAGTGTATTTGAGAGATACTTAACATGTTATTACAGTGTACTTATCAAAGAGAATACTGGTAAATACATGGATTGTGTTTAAGCTTGGCGGTATGTTTAGGGATTGTATCTAGTTACTACCCAGTTTATGAAGTTTATGTTCATGATTATAATAAGTAATATTTGAATAATATATGCAATACAGGACAGTAAAATACCATGTAGGTCAGCTTATGCTTAGGTAACTTATGACCTTAGGCTAACAGGCTAATGCATCTACGTGTTCACACATATTGTAAAGTTAATCATAATTGGGTTAAAAACATGCATGTACATGAATGTGAATTGTCTTAATACATAGTACAAATCTTATTAAAAAATAAATAAAATATATAACATAATAATAATTATCATAGCAACAAAAACAATAGCTATCAATATAGTAAAGCCTTGTTCTGCCTACCACGTGGGCATTTCCATAAATATGTGATATCACATTAAATCTATTGATCATTTTACCAAGAAGTGATTTATTCCAGAAGTGTGCTTATTCTATTAGCTAGGATGGAAACATAGCTTGTGTTTGCAATTAAGCGTTGACAACAGGGGTCAAATCCATATGCAGCTTTAGTAAAGAGTAGTCTGGCAGGCAAGAGTAATACAGGAGCAAACAATAGCATAAAGGTAGTCCAAAAGAATAGTCATAGTAACATGCGAAGGGGTCGAGGCATGCAGCAAAACAAACATAAACAGTAAAACAAACAAGGGGTAAAAACACTGCAAGACAATACAGGAGAACGCTTAGTAATGTTGCTTCTGATAACAAAACTCAGCAAAGATGTGTGTGGTGTGTATATCGTCCTTGTAATCAGTCATGATAAGCTTCAGCTGTAATCAAGAGATTACCTGAAACTGGTGTGTGATGGGATATATAGTTGGGTTCAGTGGTAGATGTGATGTGTAGAGGGCCCTGTAGTGTGTCTGGTAGGCACTCAACTTGGTGACTGTGAAAGTGTCACTTTAAAGACACTATTTAGCAAATAATATCCCTCAGTCTCACAATTTCCAGTGAAAATAGAAGATATCTTCTATTAATCTTCTATAAAGGCCCGTTTTCACCAAGAATAACTGTAAAGTGTGTTCTACAGTTAACTATACCAATAACTATATTAGCATCTACACCAAAGGACAATACCATTCTGTTTATCACAAGAGCACACTTGCACAAACTGCTCTGTCTCTTTAATTGTCTTGTTTTAATTATCCTCAGTGTGAACAAGCCTTAAGTGTTTCATCACCCCTCCATATCACACTTGGATTCCTGCTGTGCATCATGTGTCTGGTTCCCATTAGCACGTTGCGCTAAATCCAGTTGTGCTTCTCTTTAAACTGATCTCTCTCCTGTGTCTCTGAACTGTAGCTGTCAAATGGGAGCCTAATGCGCTGTTAACTCTGTTTGCAGGTGTCGTTTTTCCTGTTTATTGTGTTTGTGGTCTACACCATGCTGCCGTTCTCCATGAGGGATGCCGTCATTGCTAGTGTCCTCACTTCATCCTCCCACACGCTAGTGCTCAGCATCTGCCTCTCCAACACTAGCGACCACATGGAGGCCCTCGTCTGGCAGGTAAGTCTATGTGTGTGTGTGTGTGTGTGTGTGTGTGTGTGTGTGCGTGTGTGCATGTGTGCGACGTTACAGCTGATTTTGTTCACTCAAACTGTGTGGGCTGGGAAAGGAACAGCTAGTATCTAAGAATAAATGGTGACGGTCTTTGATCACCAGAATGACACAAAGAGACCAGAGAAATTGTCCTATAAAAGTTGTCTGTGTGTGTTAGAGAATGGGAGTTGAATGGAGTGAGGGAATGTGGAAGGATGTTTCTACTCTGTTTCCTGTACGGTTTGTTCAATGGTGTTTCACCGTGACCTGTGTGGCTGTGCTGCCACAGCAAAGCACATTTCCCAGAATCCTCCACTGTCAGCCTGCTTGGCTCATCATATATGGCTTTCCGCTTCTGCTTTCCCTCTACAAAAAAAAAAAAAAAAAAACTGCCAAAGTCAGTTCTTTTCACTTAAAATTATTGTTGTATTTCTTTTTTTTTTATAATAATTTTTTTTGGGGGGGATACCTTTAATCTGAAAGGACAGTGAAGGAAAGGTTTGGGAGCAGAGAGAGGGGACAGACATGCAGACATGCATAGAGAGACACGCAGAGAGAGTCACTGCACGCGCTTCTGAAGATTGAGGCTGTTTACAGGGATTTGACTGATAAATATGAATTTGTAGCTAAATTGTTAGCGGTGCCAAAGAGTATTTCCTGTTGTTTACATCCTTGTTTACGTCCCCACTACAACATACCGTTAACGCTAGAAACTGTGCCTGTAGTTGATCAATTTTAACAAGTAAAAATACTTACAGGTTGTGGCTCACAATCCACAGCTTCATTGGTTGGAGGAGTTCTAGCCGAATCCAGCACTGAACTGGGAGAGATTCTGGAAGTTCTCCCTTGTCAAATGCTAAATCTTTTTTTAAATAAATCTCTGGAACATAAGTAAAATTAAACTGTAAGCACTTCTCTCTGTCTGTAAGCACAACTTTAAAATTAAACTGTAAGCATGACTTTCTGTCGTGTCCTTTGAGAGCCCAAATACAGAAACTGAACAAGCTCTGTGGAAATAGCAGCATTTGGACAGCATTTTAGCTTTCTCTGCTATAAAATTACAGTACCTCTGGCCATTGGACCATCCCTTTAAGACCTAGAGCAAACAAAATTTGGGGACTACAAAAAATACATCCGGATTAATGAGATCATAAGCCCTACAGGTCATGCGCATACACTACTGCAGCAAAGGGGCTTGGCCAGAGGTAATGTTATAGCAGTGAAAACTAAAATGCTATCCAAACTCTGCTATTTCAGCAGAGCTTGTTCTGTTTCTGTATTTGGGCTTTCAAAGGACTTAAAGAGTGGAGTGCTTACAATTTAATTTTAAATATGTTCCAGATAATTATATAAAAGTTATAGCTAGCATTTGACAAAGGACAGCTTCTAGAGTCTTTTCCCGTTCAGTGCTGGATTCAGCTAAAAACTCCTCATAGAAGGAGCAGCTCCAACCATAATAGACAAAGCTGTGGACTGTGAGCCACAACCTGTAAGTATTTTTACTTGTTAAAATTGATCTATTACAGGCACAGTTTCTAGCCTTACGGTATGTTGTAGCAAGGACGTAAACAAGGGTGTTTGGCACCATTACCAATTTAGCTACAAATTCATATTTATCTAGCAAACCGCTGTAAACAGCCACATTCTTCACCAGTGCTGCAGTGTCTCTTTATGCGGCCACTTTCCCTGCGTTCCACATCTCAAATAACCAACTCGCAAAAGATATGAGAACGTTTTATATTACTTACCCATGCTTATTTGAAATATATGTGAAAGACACTTGTCAGATTTTATTTTAGAGAGCAGGCATGAAGTTTAGCTATGTCCTCCTCCTTTTCTGTCTCATTCAAACTGCTAACAGGTACACTGACTGACAGTATTTACACAGCAGAGGCACGTCACGTGCTAGTAGAGCAGCGGCGTCAGGCTTTTCCTGGTGACGTGGAGCTGCTCCTTAAATCATAGCACATTATATAAGCTGATAATCAGAGCCTCTTGAGGGCGGACCTTTCGGAGGAACTAGGAAATATGACATTCATTTTCATGTTAGCTGAGTAGCAGTATATAATTAAATAAGATATATGAAAAAATAACATGACTTTTTACAAATGAAGCAAGGGCACACATTGCTTTGCATCTTATAAACAAAACCAAGCCTTAAAAAATACACTCTGGACCATCCCTTCAAAACAAGCTAATTAATCTTGTTTTTTGATTGAAAGCAAATTTACTTGCCCCAACTGGCAGATTATTATGCTTGTTTAACAGAAAATCTCTCTGAATGTTTAACATTATTTCTGAAAATAATTTATAGAAATTAAGACGAAGTAAGAAAAACATTTATTGCAGCGTTTGAATCCTTTTGTTGCATTCAGCATTTTGATATGATTTTTAAGTTGTTGTTATTTCACAAAACAAACATTACTTTCTTATCAATCCAATCAATAAACAGCAATTTCTGATGCTGACAGCTTGCCTTATATACTCTACCATGACAACATGTTCTTCTATAGAAGCTTTGCTCATTTCCATGTTGTCCAAAAAGGTCAGCGTGTTGATTAATTGAACCTCTTTCTTTGGACAAAAACAGTGAAAATATTCCTAAGTCAAGACTGTACGACATTCGTCGATGTAGAAACTGACCTTTAAACATAACAGCAATATGCAAAATGTGTGACAACTTGCCCCACCCTCCCCTGCAGGGCTGGACTGGGACAAATAAAATCGGCCCTGGCATTTTGAGACAGAGCGGCCCACTACATTCAATCAAAATACTACCCATCTGTACACGTCCTTGAATATGTTTACCAACTCCCATTCTATAAAAGCACAAAAGCCATATATAGGAAATAATGAGAGTTGACAAATTAAAAACTTAAAAAATGTTATTTATTATTATTATAAAATTATAATCCACACTGGAAGTCCATCTTGTGTGTGCCTGTGTGTTTTGAGGGAGACTATATTAAATAATGAACATAACAAAAACTCCCTGCTGACGCACTCAGTTAATGTTGATTAACAAAATAAAGTTAAATAATAAAAGCAATGTGTCAGAGACCCTTAAAAAATGTTTAACTCAACAATGAAACACCAAACATAGCTTAAAGTGTGTATATAGTCAATCAAATGAACTTAAACGATTAAAAAAATGCAACAATTATTTGTTTGGGCCCGAACTCCAAAACTAAATGTAAAAAAAATAGCATTAGTTTTGCTTGAGTTGCACACTAGTTTGGTCATGTATAAATATCATTATACCTATATTGTTTAAATATTATTATAACTACAGGCCTCGTGCTGATGATCAAAAACAAAATGACATGATATCACAGGCCATTGTCTTCTGACCGAGTGCACCTTAAAAGACATGAATGACACTCCTCATAGAGCTTGAGAAGCATACATTCTTTATGATATATATCATTTGTAAAATAAAGAGTTGCAGGTTAAGGAAACGGCATAGGAGAAAGTTGCCGGGGACCTTGGTGCAGATGAAAAGTTTTTAAAAAGTATATTTATATAGACAGATAGGTAACTAGACAGAATAGTCAGGAATATATTGATCTGTGCAACAGTTGCCGATCCGCTGCACGCTGCAGAAGCAAAAGGCAAATGCTTGCTCGCTGCTTCTCCTCACCATATGCGTGCGTGTGGTCTGAAACAGACGCGTGACTCTCGACTATTTTGACAAATATACACCGATGCTGCACGCTTACACAGAGCCCAAAATAGAAGTTTGTGATTGGGTCAGCCCTATGTCAATAGAGAAAAGAACCAATAGGCTGCAGATTATGTCACATGGGCCGGTCTGTCCGAAAAAGAAACATCTTACTTTCAGAGCGTCACAGATCGTAGCATCATCAATTAAATTGGCGGAAAAAAACAACAGTCTGCTAAGTGTTTCATGGGCCGATCAGATCATAAGAATATGATCAGCCCGCCCCAAAAAGTACGTCGGCCCAGCGGGAAAATGCCCGGTCTGCCAGATGGCCAGTCCGCCCCTGCTCCCCTGTGTGTTTATACAACAAAGTTCAAAATTAGGGAAGGACCTACAATTTCCTAAATTTCCAGGTCACAACTGAATTCAGTTTGAAATAAATTATTATAATAGTATTCACAGAGCATTTTTAACCATATCTCATGTTATTTAGCCTCATTAAAGTGAATGAGTGTAACTGCCATTTGTCATTGATAAGGATTGATGTTACACCGCATATACTGTACATACCATTCAATCACCTAATGTACAGATATATGAACCAAACACGGCCCGGCTCTTTATCCCCTCATATGCCAGGGCCCTATGCACTCTGTCACACCCCTTATCTGCCTTGTTGCCATTAAATAAAAAAGTTGTCATGCCAACTAGCTACTGTGAACTGAAACTCTCAAACCTTGCTCTGCCTGGAAGTTCTTCTGATTGGTCCGCTGCTTTGGAATTGACATTGATGAGCAATGCTGCATATAAAAGTTATACAAAACATGTGGGTGTAAGCCAGTCTGTGGTACCTTATAAACACGCACAAAAACAGTGATTATTGACTACTTTTTCATTATTCTATTTTATTTATATCGTTTTTTCATCACAAGACGCTTTTTGGTTTTGACTGTGACAAAACACTTCTGCCTTTTTAAGCTAAACAAAAAAAAAGTAAGCACTCGGCATTTATTCCTGTTGTACTGAATCTGTATCAATAATGACAAGCTACGAATAGAATCATGCCTTTCAGAAATACATATATACAGTGGGGGAAATAAGTATTGAACACGTCACCATAACTAATTACTTCACAAATTAAGTTATGTGTACTAAAATGAAATGATACAGGGAAATAGTTTTGAACACATGAAGAAAGAGAGGTGTAGAAAAGCAGTGAAAGCCCAGACAGCAGTTGAAATCTGTCAGTGGTTATTCAGCAACCCTCTGCCCTTCATCACTGTAAATTAATATTAGCTGCTTCAGTTCAACATCTACATTTCTAGGATGATGAAGATGAAACCAGAGTGTTTATTTCAGCAAGACAATGATCCAAAACACAGCCGAGGAAACTCTCAAATGCTTTCAGAGAAAGAAAATCAAGCTGTAGAATGGCCCAGCCAATCACCTGACTTGAATCCAATAGAAAATACAAAATAAAGATCAGATTCGCTGAAGAAGACCCATAGAACCATAAAGATTTTTACACTCAATCACACCTGAGCAATGCATGTGCCATCACCAAAAAGCCTTTTATATAATGTATTAAACACATTACAGTAGTTCAGTTCTTTCTCCTTGTGTGATTTCATTGTTATTACACGTATTTTTTGCTTTGTTTTATTTTTATCTTTGGGTTTTTAACAAAATCTGGTTCAATTCCATGTCAACAGCTGCTT